>NC_068455.1:82264456-82301956 GCF_023373465.1 Oncorhynchus keta
CTCAATCATCAAGTTTGCAGACGACACTACAGTGGTAGGCTTGATTACCACCAACGACGAGGCGGCCTACAGGGAGGAGGTGAGGGCCCTCGGAGTGTGGTGTCAGGAAAATAACCTCTCACTCAAACGTCAACAAAACAAAAGAGATCATCGTGGACTTCAGGAAACAGCAGAGGGAGCACCCCCCTCTTATCCACATCGACAGGACCGCAGTAGAGAAGGTGGAACATTTTAAGTTCCTCGGAGTACATATCAGCGACACACTGAAATGGTCCACCCACACAGACAGCCTGGTGCAACAGCGCAACAGCTCCTCTTCAACCTCAGGAGGCTGAAAAAAATGTGGCTTGTCACTGAAAACCCTCACTAACCTTTACAGGTGCACAACTGAGAGCATCCTGTCAGGCTGTATCACCGCCTGGTACGGCAACTGCTCCGCCCACAAACGTAAGGCTCTCCAGAGGGTAGTGAGGCCTGCACAACGCATCACCGGGGGCAAACTACCTGCCCTCCAGGACACCTACACCACCCGATGTCACAGGAAGACCAAAAATATAATTAAAGACAATTACCACCCGAGCCACTGCCTGTTCACCCCACTTCCATCCAGAAGGCGAGGTCAGTACAGGTGCATCAAAGCTGGGACCGAGAGACTGAAAAAACAGCTTCTATCTCAAGGCCATCAGACTGTTAAACAGCCACCGCTGGCACAGAGAGGCGGCTGCCTACCTACTTTAATAAATGGAACACTAGTCACTTTTTTCATCTCATATGTACAGTGGGGAGAACAAGCATGGTCAAGAACTACAGGAAACGTATGATCTCTGTAATTGGAAACAAAGGTTTCTGTACCAAATATTAAGGTCTGCTTCTCTGATGTATCAAATACTTATGACATGCAATAAAATTCTAATTAATTACTTAAAAATCATACAAATGTGATTTTCTGGATTTTTGATAAAAATAGCAGGACTAAAAATTACAGACCTCTACATGCTTTGTAAGTAGGAAAACCTGCAAAATCGGCAGTGTATCAAATACTTGTTCTCCCCATTGTATATACTGTATACTGTATCCTTCAATATCAAGTCTTTACTATCTATTGCATCTTAGCCGCTCTGTCACTGCTCATCCATATATTTTATACTTATATATTTTCATCCCATTCTTTACTAGTTTGTGTGTATTAGGTTTTGTTGTGAAATTTGTTAGATATTACCTGTTAGTTACTGCTGCACTGTCAGATCTAGAAGCATAAGCATTTCACTACACTCACAATAACATCTGCTAGCCAAGTGTACAGGATGTGGCCAATAAAATTTGATTAACTGAATAACACCAGTGTAGTCCTACTAGCTAACTCAGGGACATTAGTCCTGCTAGCTAACTCAGGGACATTAGTCCTGCTAGCTAACTCAGGGACATTAATCCTGCTAGCTAACTCAGGATCATTAGTCCTGCTAGCTAACTCAGGATCATTAGTCCTGCTAGCTAACTCAGGATCATTAGTCCTGCTAGCTAACTCAGGAACATTAATCCTGCTAGCTAACTCAGGAACATTAATCCTGCTAGCTAACTCAGGAACATTAATCCTGCTAGCTAACTCAGGATCATTAGTCCTGCTAGCTAACCCAGGAACATTAGTCCTGCTAGCTAACTCAGGGACATTAGTCCTGCTCAACTCAGGGACATTAATCCTGCTAGCTAACTCAGGATCATTAGTCCTACTAGCTAACTCAGGGACATTAGTCCTGCTAGCTAACTCAGGGACATTAGTCCTGCTAGCTAACTCAGGGACATTAATCCTGCTAGGGAGAGAGGGAGAGAGGAAGAGGAAGGGAGAGAGAGGAAGAGAGAGAGGAAGAAGGATAGACGTAGTGCAGTATAGGCAGGACCAAGGAGAAGGAGGAAGAGAGGGAGGGAGGGAAAGAGGGAGGAAGAGAGGGAGAGGGAGGGAGAGAGAGAGAGGAAGAAGGACAGACGTAGTGCAGGACCAAGGAGAAGGAGGAAGAGAGGGAGGAAGAGAGGGAGAGAGAGAGGAAGAAGGATAGACATAGTGCAGGACCAAGGACACACACACACACACACACACACACACACACACACACACACACACACACACACACACACACACACACACACACACACACACACACACACACACACACACACACACACACACACACAAGTCCCCACAAACACTGTACAACAACACCACTACATATGAATTGACATTTCCTCACTGCTGTAGCCGTGTCGTGTGGCTAGTACGTACCCCGACGTCTCCTTGCCCCTGTGAACTCTCCAACAGTCTGTGAGTCAGTTCTCTCCAAGCCCAGGGGTTTTGGGTGGAGGGACATGGGGCTGAAACCTGATTCGTTCAACATAAAACAATGTCTAGATGTACAGATTTTGATTTCATGTACACATCAGTGTCCGTCAGACATAAGACCCAGATCAAACAAACATAGAAGCAGCAGCAGCCCGTTGAAGCCCGAGCACCACACCACTGGACAGATGACCTTTGACCCTATGACATCACCCCCAGAGCACGACACCCATCACGATCAGAAGTGCCTAATGACAACAGTGACATGAAAACACACGGCTTCCCACCAAACAGACCAGGAGGAAGACTGTAGGTTACAGCTGTGAAGCAGCACAATAAAGCAACGTTGATTCGCACGAAAACACCAAGGAACCCCAAAGCAGTGAACAGCTTTAAAGCAAAATGGAGAACGACCAAACCAACACCAGTCCAAACAGCCTGTACAGCAGACTAACAGCCTGTAAAGCAGACTAACAGCCTGTAAAGCAGACTATCAGCCTGTACAGCAGACTATCAGCCTGTACAGCAGACTAACAGCCTGTACAGCAGAGCAGACTAACAGCCTGTACAGCAGACTAACAGCCTGTACAGCAGAGCAGACTAACAGCCTGTAAAGCAGACTATCAGCCTGTACAGCAGACTAACAGTCTGTACAGCAGACTAACAGCCTGTAAAGCAGACTAACAGCCTGTAAAGCAGACTATCAGCCTGTACAGCAGAGCAGACTAACAGCCTGTACAGCAGACTAACAGCCTGTACAGCAGACTAACAGCCTGTACAGCAGACTATCAGCCTGTACAGCAGACTATCAGCCTGTACAGCAGACTATCAGCCTGTACAGCAGACTAACAGCCTGTACAGCAGACTAACAGCCTGTACAGCAGACTAACAGCCTGTAAAGCAGACTATCAGCCTGTACAGCAGACTAACAGCCTGTACAGCAGACTAACAGTCTGTACAGCAGACTAACAGCCTGTACAGCAGAGCAGACTAACAGCCTGTACAGCAGACTAACAGCCTGCACAGCAGAGCAGACTAACAGCCTGTACAGCAGACTAACAGTCTGTACAGCAGACTATCAGCCTGTACAGCAGACTAACAGCCTGTACAGCAGACTATCAGCCTGTACAGCAGACTAACAGCCTGTACAGCAGACTAACAGCCTGTACAGCAGACTATCAGCCTGTACAGCAGACTAACAACCTGTACAGCAGACTAACAGCCTGTACAGCAGACTATCAGCCTGTACAGCAGACTAACAGCCTGTACAGCAGACTATCAGCCTGTACAGCAGACTAACAGCCTGTACAGCAGACTATCAGCCTGTACAGCAGACTAACAGCCTGTACAGCAGACTAACAGCCTGTAAAGCAGACTAACAGCCTGTAAAGCAGACTATCAGCCTGTACAGCAGACTAACAGCCTGTACAGCAGACTAACAGCCTGTACAGCAGAGCAGACTAACAGCCTGTACAGCAGACTAACAGCCTGTACAGCAGACTAACAGCCTGTACAGCAGACTATCAGCCTGTACAGCAGACTAACAGCCTGTACAGCAGACTAACAGCCTGTACAGCAGACTAACAGCCTGTACAGCAGACTAACAGCCTGTACAGCAGACTAACAGCCTGTACAGCAGACTAACAGCCTGTAAAGCAGACTATCAGCCTGTACAGCAGAGCAGACTAACAGCCTGTACAGCAGACTAACAGTCTGTACAGCAGACTAACAGCCTGTACAGCAGAGCAGACTAACAGCCTGTACAGCAGACTAACAGTCTGCACAGCAGACTAACAGCCTGTACAGCAGACTAACAGCATGTACAGCAGACTAACAGCCTTACAGCAGACTAACAGCCTGTACAGCAGACTATCAGCCTGTACAGCAGACTAACAGCCTGTACAGCAGACTATCAGCCTGTACAGCAGAGCAGACTATCAGCCTGTACAGCAGACTATCAGCCTGTACAGCAGACTATCAGCCTGTACAGCAGACTAACAGCCTGTACAGCAGACTAACAGCCTGTACAGCAGACTAACAGCCTGTACAGCAGACTATCAGCCTGTACAGCAGACTAACAGCCTGTACAGCAGACTAACAGCCTGTACAGCAGACTATCAGCCTGTACAGCAGAGCAGACTATCAGCCTGTACAGCAGACTAACAGCCTGTACAGCAGACTAACAGCCTGTACAGCACAGTAGACTATCAGCCTGTACAGCAGACTATCAGCCTGTACAGCAGACTAACAGCCTGTACAGCAGAGCAGACTAACAGCCTGTACAGCAGACTAACAGCCTGTACAGCAGACTATCAGCCTGTACAGCAGACTAACAGCCTGTACAGCAGACTAACAGCCTGTACAGCAGACTATCAGCCTGTACAGCTGACTATCAGCCTGTACAGCAGAGCAGACTATCAGCCTGTACAGCAGACTATCAGCCTGTACAGCAGACTATCAGCCTGTACAGCAGACTAACAGCCTGTACAGCAGAGCAGACTAACAGCCTGTACAGCAGACTAACAGCCTGTAAAGCAGACTAACAGCCTGTACAGCAGAGCAGACTAACAGCCTGTACAGCAGACTAACAGCCTGTACAGCAGACTATCAGCCTGTACAGCAGACTAACAGCATGTACAGCAGACTAACAGCCTGTACAGCAGACTAACAGCCTGTACAGCAGACTATCAGCCTGTACAGCAGACTAACAGCCTGTACAGCAGACTATCAGCCTGTACAGCAGAGCAGACTATCAGCCTAACAGACTATCAGCCTGTACAGCAGACTATCAGCCTGTACAGCAGACTAACAGCCTGTACAGCAGACTAACAGCCTGTACAGCAGACTAACAGCCTGTACAGCAGACTATCAGCCTGTACAGCAGACTAACAGCCTGTACAGCAGACTAACAGCCTGTACAGCAGACTATCAGCCTGTACAGCAGAGCAGACTATCAGCCTGTACAGCAGACTAACAGCCTGTACAGCAGACTAACAGCCTGTACAGCACAGTAGACTATCAGCCTGTACAGCAGACTATCAGCCTGTACAGCAGACTAACAGCCTGTACAGCAGAGCAGACTAACAGCCTGTACAGCAGACTAACAGCCTGTACAGCAGACTATCAGCCTGTACAGCAGACTAACAGCCTGTACAGCAGACTAACAGCCTGTACAGCAGACTCAACAGCTGACTATCTGTACAGCAGCAGACTATCAGCCTGTACAGCAGACTATCAGCCTGTACAGCAGACTATCAGCCTGTACAGCAGACTAACAGCCTGTACAGCAGACTAACAGCCTGTACAGCAGACTATCAGCCTGTACAGCAGACTAACAACCTGTACAGCAGACTAACAGCCTGTACAGCAGACTATCAGCCTGTACAGCAGACTATCAGCCTGTACAGCAGAGCAGACTATCAGCCTGTACAGCAGACTATCAGCCTGTACAGCAGACTAACGGCCTGTACAGCAGACTAACGGCCTGTACAGCAGACTAACAGCCTGTACAGCAGACTATCAGCCACTGGCTGCTGCATATGCTGTGCATAAACACATGATGGTAAGCAGACATGGACACCCTTCCATACATAAACACTTACCTTTCCGGGGTTTGAGGTTGCGGTGAATGGGTGGTGGTTGGGTGTCTCCCGCTCCTCCCCCGGTGGTGTGTCTGCGAGATGGGCGTGTGTGGGGGTTGTGGGGGGAGGAGCGGAACCCCAGGTGTGCAGGCGGGGGTACCTGTCTCCCCAGAGAAGGCAATTCTCCAGGGCATGGGGTCATAGTGACATAGTTAGGGTCCTGGGAGGTGGGGTCGGGGAAGGAGTGGGGAGGTAGGGAGACGAGGGAAGTGGGGTCGGGGAAGGAGGGAGGAGGTAGGGAGACGAGGGAGGTGGGGTCGGGGAAGGAGGGGGGAGGTAGGGAGACGAGGGAAGTGGGGTCGGGGAAGGAGGGAGGAGGTAGGGAGACGAGGGAGGTGGGGTCGGGGAAGGAGGGAAGAGGTAGGGAGGTGGGGTTGGGGAAGGAGGGAGGAGGTAGGGAGACGAGGGAGGTGTCGGTAGAGTTCATGGGAACATAGTTCTCATCGATATCTCCCTCTCCCATTCCACCTAATGGTACCATGCCTTTATTAATCTGGGGGGGCAGAGAGAGAGGGGGAGAGAGAGAGGGGGGAGAGGGGCGGGGTGGGGCAGAGAGAGAGGGGGAGAGAGAGGGGGGGGGGAGAGGGGCGGGGTGGGGCAGAGAGAGAGGGGGAGAGAGAAAGACAGATGAGAAAGGTGAACTATTTTAAGTGAGAAGTAGGCATTGGTCTGAAGCTGAAAACTAAAGAAGATTCTCGTAAGCACCACAATGTCTATTCCACCCACAATGCTCTACCAAGGTTTTCCAGCACCACAATGCTCTACCGAGGTTTTCCAGCACCACAATACCTAGGGCTCCCGAGCGTTGTACCAGATCTTCAATTTCTTGGCAATTTCTCGCACGGAATATCCTTCATTTCTCAGAATGAAAAGACCGACGAGTTTCAGAAGAAAATGCTTTGTTTCTGGACATTTTTAGCCTGTAATCGAACCCACAAATGCTGATGCTCCAGATACTCAACTAGTCTAATGAAGGCCAGTTGTATTGCTTCTTTAATCAGAACAGTTTTCAGCTGTGCTAACATAATTACAAAAGGGTTTTATAATGATCAATTAGCCTTTTAAAATGATAAACTTGGATTAGCTAACACAACGTGCCATTGGAAACACAGGAGTGATGGTTGCTGATAATGGGCCTCTGTACGCCTATGTAGATATTCCATTAAAAATCAGCCATTTCCAGCTACAATAGTCATTAACAACATTAACAATGTCTACACTGTATTTCTGATCAATTTTATGTTATTTTAATGGACAAAAAAAAAGCTTTTCTTTCAAAAACAAAGACATTTATAAATGACCCCAAACTTTTGAACGATAGTGTATATATCTATCTATCTATATATATCTATATCTATATATCTATATATATCTATATATATATATATACAGACAGTGCTTTCAGAAAGTATACCTCTTTTATCTTATCTATAATAATGACAAAGTGAAAACATGTTTTTAGAAACGTTTGTAAATGTATTGAAAATTAATGGATGAAATATTCACATTTCATAAGCATTCAAACCCCTGAGTTTGACAACACATGTTAGAATCACCTTTGGTAACGATTAACGAGTCTTTCTGGGTAATAAGTCTTTAAGAGCTTTGCACACTTGGATTGTACAATATTTCCACATTATTCCTGAAAACATTCTTCAAGATCTGTCAAGTTGGTTGTTGATCATTGCTAGACAGCCATTTTTTCTTGTCTTGACTTACAGTGGCTTGAAAATCTATGGCAAAACTGTAGCTAGGCCACTCATGAATATTCAATCTTGGTAAGCAACTCCAGTGTAGATGTGGTCTTGTGTTTTAGGTTATTGACCTGCTGAAAGGTGAATTCATCTCCCAGTGTAGATGTGGCCTTGTGTTTTAGGTTATTGTCCTGCTGAAAGGTGAATTTGTCTCCATGTTTGTTTGAAAGTAGACAGCACCAGGTTTTCCTCTAGGATTTCGCCTGTGCTTAACGCCGTTCCGTTTATTTTTTTATCCTGAAAAACTCCCCAGTCTTTGCCAATGTCAAGCATACCCATAACATGATGCAGCCACCACCATGCATGTACATATGGAGAGTTTTACTCAGTGATGTGTTGTGTTGGATTTGCCCCAAACATAACACTTTGTATTGTATTAGCTATATTCCGTTTATTTTTATCCTAAAAAAACATATTGCCGATGACAAGCATACATACCCATGACAGGATGCAGCCACCATCATGCTTGAAAAATATGAAGAGTGGTACCCAGTGATGTGTTGGATTTGCCCCAAACATAACACTTTGTATTCAGGACATAAAGTTCATTTCTTTGCCACATGTTTTGCGGTTTTAGTTTAGTGCCTTGTTGAAAACAGGAAGCATGTTTTGCGGTTTTAGTTTAGTGCCTTGTTGAAAACAGGATGCGTGTTTTGCGGTTTTAGTTTAGTGCCTTGTTGAAAACAGGATGCATGTTTTGCGGTTTTAGTTTAGTGCCTTGTTGAAAACAGGATGCGTGTTTTGCGGTTTTAGTTTAGTGCCTTGTTGAAAACAGGATGCGTGTTTTGCGGTTTTAGTTTAGTGCCTTGTTGAAAACAGGATGCGTGTTTTGCGGTTTTAGTTTAGTGCCTTGTTGAAAACAGGATGCGTGTTTTGCGGTTTTAGTTTAGTGCCTTATTGAAAACAGGATGCATGTTTTGCGGTTTTAGTTTAGTGCCTTGTTGAAAACAGGATGCGTGTTTTGCGGTTTTAGTTTAGTGCCTTGTTGAAAACAGGATGCGTGTTTTGCGGTTTTAGTTTAGTGCCTTGTTGAAAACAGGAAGCATGTTTTGCGGTTTTAGTTTAGTGCCTTATTGAAAACAGGATGCATGTTTTGTAATATTTAATATTCTTTACAGGCTTCCCTGTCATTAAATCATTTAGGTTTGTATTGTGTGCCTCCCGAGTGGCACAGTGGTCTAAGACACTGCATTGCAGTTGTTCCACTAGAGAACCTGGTTCAAGTCCAGGCACTGTCGCAGCTGCCCGGGAGACCCATGGGGCGGCGCCTCTCCCGAGTCCGTCCGTGCAGCCATGAGACTGTAACTACCAATTAGAATGAAAATGGGTGAAAAGAAAAAAAAGAAAAGGTTAGTAAACAGGATGCATGTTTTGGAATATTTTTTATTATTTATATATTATTTATTATTATTATTTTTATACAGGCTTCCTTCTTTTCCCTCTGTCATTTAGGTTAGTATTGTGGAGTAACTACAATGTTGTTGATCCATCCTCAGTTTTCTCCTATCACAGCCATTAAACTCTGTAACTGTTTTAAAGTCACCATTGGCCTCATGGTGAAATCCCTGAGCAGTTTCCTTCCTCTCTGGCAACTGAGTTAGGAAGGACACCTGAAACTTTGTAGTGACTGGGTGTATTGATACACCATCCAAAGTGTAATTAATAACTTCCCCATGCTCAAAGGGATATTCAATGTCTGCTATCTACCAATAGGGGCCCTTCTTTGTGAGGCTGTGGAAAACCTCCCTGGTCTTTGTGGTTGAATCTGTGTTTGAAATTCCCTGCTCGACTGAGGGACCTTACAGATAATTGTATGTGTGGGGTACAGAGATGAGGTAGTCATCATGTCAAACACTATTATTGACCACAGAGTGAGTCCATGCAACTTGTTTTGCAAATTTTTACTCCTGAACTTATTTAGGCCGTAACAAAGGGGTTGAATACTTATTGACTCAAGACATTTCAGCTTTTCATATTTAATTCATTTGTAAACATGAATTATTATGTGTAGGTCAGTGACCCAAAATCTCAATTGAATCAAATTTAAATTCAGGCTGTAACACAATAAAATGTGTAAAAAGTGTGTGTGTCTGGTGGCGAGGGGGGCACTGTAAATTTTCCTCTGAAGAGTAGGAATTAGGCTGTTTTAGAAGGTTTGAATCCGAAGCAACCTGCCTGCACATATACAATAGACCAACATAGCTACTGTCGTAGGTCAAAGCTGTGTGCTGGAAAATCTTGGCAGAGCGTTGACGAAGTAGACATTGTGGTGCTCGTAGGAATCTCCTTTCTTTTCCTGCTTCAGACCCCTACTTCTCACTTAAAACGTAGTTTGATGTTTTTAATTACACCAGAAGGTGTATCGTATCTTAAAGGTGCCACAGATAACATTTCCACATGCAAAGCCTGTTTTTAAAAAAAAATTCGCCACTCAACGTATGTAATTGTTCATTTGTAAACCTTTAATTTGTCCTCTGCCAAGACGTCTGTGTCTTAATGGCACAGCTGGTGTGCTTACATAACTGCCAAGGGTTGCTGGTTTGAATCCCGGTCTGCTGGCTGCTGCCCTCTAATAGCTAAAATACATTTTGAAATGTTTATTTTAGGTACTTGTAAAATTTAGAACGGTCAAAAAAGTAGTTGTCTGCAGTTTTCAGACGGAAGGAGAAGCTCAATTAATTGCAACAGTTTTACATTGTAAAATACAGTATGACTCAATTCCCATTGAAAGCAAAGTGAAAGAAAATATATATTTTTTTAAAGTCATTGACTTTTCAAGGTCGTATAAAATGAACCACAAAGACTGGCTTTAGTCGGTAGAGTACGGTGGTTTTCGATGGCAGAGTTGTGGGTTCGATTCCCACAGGGATCGGTGCGAACGCGTACGCACTTCACTGTAAGTCTCTCTGGCAAAAGAGTCTCTGCAGAGCAACTCAAATGTAAATAAAGATGTCCCCATGTATCCTAGAGCTTTGTCTTTCTCGTGCCTTTTAAAGCTTGTCTCTAGAGTGTTGCAGAGTGTTGCAGAGTTATCTATTCTATACATTATATATAATCTGGTATGGGGGCATTAGCCACTGGAATGGCCGAGTTATTGACAAATATGGAACACAAGGGCCAGTCCAGCTAGATGGGTGCTGGGTGCTGTAAATACAATCAAGACGGTGACATGGCTGTTCGTTTGGCACTGTTGATCAGCACACTTTTGAATGAACCTTTTCACGCCTGAGTTCCAAATATCTCTAACGGTGATGAGGGAGTGGAGAGGGTGATGAGGGAGTGGATATATGGACAGTGGTAGGATGATGGACAGTGGAGTAGGATGATGCTGGGACAGTGGAGAGGGTGATGATGGACAGTGGAGAGGGTGATGTGGAGGGAGTGGGAGAGGGTGAGGACAGTGGGAGAGGGTGATGAGGGAGTGGGTAGGATGATGAGGTATGGACAGTGGAGAGGGTGATGATGGGAGTGGGTAGGATGCTGATGGACAGTGGAGTGGAGATGGGTGATGAGTGGAGAGGACATGGGTGATGAGGGAGTGGACATGGGTGATGGACAGTGGAGAGGGTGATGAGGGAGACATGGGCTGTAGGACAGTGATGAGGGAGTGGGAGAGGGTGATGGAGTGGGAGACATGGGGTAGGATGATGTTGCTGGGAGTGGAGAGGGTGATGATGGACAGTGGAGAGGGTGAGGGAGTGGAGAGGGTGCTGATGGACAGTGGAGAGACATGGGGTGAGTGGAGTGGCTGCTATATGGACAGTGGAGAGGACATGGTTGCTGTATGGACAGTGGAGAGGACATGGTTGCTGTATGGACAGTGGAGAGGACATGGCTGCTGTATGGACAGTGGAGAGGACATGGCTGCTGTATGGACAGTGGAGAGGACATGGTTGCTGTATGGACAGTGGAGAGGACATGGTTGCTGTATGGACAGTGGAGAGGACATGGTTGCTGTATGGACAGTGGAGAGTGGGACATGGCTGCTGTATGGACAGTGGAGAGGACATGGCTGCTGTATGGACAGTGGAGAGGACATGGTTGCTGTATGGACAGTGGAGAGGACATGGTTGCTGTATGGACAATGGAGAGGACATGGTTGCTGTATGGACAGTGGAGAGGACATGGTTGCTGTATGGACAGTGGAGAGGACATGGTTGCTGTATGGACAGTGGAGAGGACATGGTTGCTGTATGGACAGTGGAGAGGACATGGTTGCTGTATAGACAGTAGAGAGGACATGGTTGCTGTATGGACAGTGGAGAGGACATGGTTGGGAGATGGACAGTGGAGAGGACATGGTTGCTGTATGGACAGTAGAGAGGACATGGTTGCTGTATGGACAGTGGAGAGGACATTGTTGCTGTATAGACAGTGGAGAGGACATGGTTGCTGTATGGACAGTGGAGAGGACATGGTTGCTGTATGGACAGTGGAGAGGACAAGGTTGCTGTATGGACAGTGGAGAGGACATGGTTGCTGTATGGACAGTGGAGAGGACATGGTTGCTGTATGGACAGTGGAGAGGACATGGTTGCTGTATGGACAGTGGAGAGGACATGGACGTCTCATTGTCATGCCACTTTACTGCCAGCTGTTGACCGTTCTCCTTGAACTCCCCCTCCCCTTCTGCATCTTCCTGTTCCTGCTTCCGACATCCCCTTCCTGTTTCGACTGGACTGTTGGAGAGCAGATGCTGGAAGAGTGTGGGACTTTTGCACCAATTGTCCACACATACAGAGTGTGTCCCTTGCTGAGATGAGGAGTCAGCATGGTCATCACCACGGGCCCGGACACCCCAAGCCCCTCATAATGTTGGATGTCAGTGGTGGACGCTGTGTAGACTATAATGTCCCGGACAAATCCTGTCTTCACGTCGCACATCAAATCAAATCAAATGTATTTATATAGCCCTTCGTACATCAGCTGATATCTCAAAGTGCTGTACAGAAACCCAGCCTAAAACCCCAAACAGCAAGCAATGCAGGTGTAGAAGCACGGTGGCTAGGAAAAACTCCCTAGAAAGGCCAAAACTTAGGAAGAAACCTAGAGAGGAACCAGGCTATGTGGGGTGGCCAGTCCTCTTCTGGCTGTGCCGGGTGGAGATTATACCAGAACATGGCCAAGATGTTCAAATGTTCATAAATGACCAGCATGGTCGAATAATAATAAGGCAGAACAGTTGAAACTGGAGCAGCAGCATGGCCAGGTGGACTGGGGACAGCAAGGAGTCATCATGTCAGGTAGTCCTGGGGCATGGTCCTAGGGCCAGCACATGACAAAGACCTTGACCCCAAAACCTATGCCTTTTTTGGAGGGAATATACTGACGGACATCAGAGACTCATCAATACATAAGACCCGATCAAATGCTGATGTCAGGCTGTTAAGAACATTTCTTATTTTGAGTAACGGGTCATTTAGGCAGTCAAGCCTTGTTGACGAGGTGGCTAAGAAGGGAGTTGCAAACATAGCATCTGTGCTCCGGTATTCTCTCAGGAAGTTCTTCTTTACTATCCCCATGAGAAGGACTGTCACCAGGAAGGTATACATTTCACTAATTGTAGTTTCCCCCCCCCCTACTCCTGGCTCTCTCTTCTCCTGTAGCTCCAAGGCATAGTGATTGGTCTCCTCCACTATGTCTCCCACCAACTCCTCTGTCAGAGACAGATTGAAGCACTCTGCCTCAGAGGGAAATGGCAAGGGGCGTTGCAATCCCTACTGGGACTCGTCAAAGCAAACTGCAGGGCCAGGAGGGGTGAAATGGCTGGCGGCCTTCCAGCTACCACAGACCTCCCGTACTTCATCCACTGTCGGGCTGCCTCCATCACCACCAGCATCTTCAAAGGGACCTGGGACTTCGTCGGTGGGCAAAGGGTCCTCAGATTCAGGGTTCTCAAATGGCTATAAGCTTCGGGGCAGCTCCTCTCTGTCACTGTCAGAATCTGATTTCCAACTTTCATACTCAGACTCATTGTCAGAATTGTAAAAAAAAAAATATCCAGAATTTGTGAGTTGGCTTCTTTTGAAAGACATTGTTAAATGCTACAGCTTAGCTCACTAGCTACATACATAAACAACAACACTGAATGGCTCAGAGTGGACCGTGTTTGTTCAAAATGGCGACTGTGTTTGTCCAAAATGGCGACTGTGAAAAAAGGTGTGTCTAGCTCAAATGCTAACTGTTGCGTCAATTCTAAATAAGCATTCTAATCACAACAGTTGGAGTGTACTTTGTAGATTGCTCACACCTGTGGTTAGCTCTTACCGTAGCCTGGACTATGAAGTAGCTAGCTAGTATTGCAAAAGCCTATTGCATGTATTGTAAGGTAACAGCGTGACAATTTGCCCAAAGTTTGGTGTTAGTTTTGTGGAGAGAACAAAAATGTAGGAACGGCATTTGGAACGAGAGCTAACGTAAGCTAGCTTCTGTGTCGAGGTCAGCTGTTGTTGTCTGGCCCTAGCTAACTAGCTAATGGCTGAAGTAATTTGTATAAAAACCATTCATAACCAAATATAGATATCTACCATTCTATGCCTGTTCGTTAGCTAGCTAGATTTCAGCTGACTGATGCTAGCTACATAGCTAATCAAAATATATTTGAGCATTTTTGATTAACCTCAACTTGAATTCCACCATTTAGCTAGCTACAATCTTAGAAGAAAAGGTGCTATCTGGAACCTAAAAGGGTTATTTGGCTGTCCACATTGGAGAACCTTTAGCTGTAGCCTCCTACTTGTCCGATATTCAGCTGTAGCCTCCTACTTGTCCGATGCCTAGATATTCAGCTGTAGTCTCCTACTTGTCCGATGCCTAGATATTCAGCTGTAGCCTCCTACTTGTCCGATGCCTAGATATTCAGCTGTAGCCTCCTACTTGTCCGATGCCTAGATATTCAGCTGTAGCCTCCTACTTGTCCGATGCCTAGATATTCAGCTGTAGCCTCCTACTTGTCCGATGCCTAGATATTCAGCTGTAGTCTCCTACTTGTCCGATGCCTAGATATTCAGCTGTAGCCTCCTACTTGTCCGATGCCTAGATATTCAGCTGTAGCCTCCTACTTGTCCGATGCCTAGATATTCAGCTGTATTCTCCTACTTGTCCGATGCCTAGATATTCAGCTGTAGCCTCCTACTTGTCCGATGCCTAGATATTCAGCTGTAGTCTCCTACTTGTCCGATGCCTAGATATTCAGCTGTAGTCTCCTACTTGTCCGATGCCTAGATATTCAGCTGTAGTCTACTTGTTGCCTAGATATTCAGCTGTAGCCTCCTACTTGTCCGATGCCTAGATATTCAGCTGTAGCCTCCTACTTGTCCGATGCCTAGATATTCAGCTGTAGCCTCCTACTTGTCCGATGCCTAGATATTCAGCTGTAGTCTCCTACTTGTCCGATGCCTAGATATTCAGCTGTAGTCTCCTACTTGTCCGATGCCTAGATATTCAGCTGTAGTCTCCTACTTGTCCGATGCCTAGATATTCAGCTGTAGCCTCCTACTTGTCCGATGCCTAGATATTCAGCTGTAGTCTCCTACTTGTCCGATGCCTAGATATTCAGCTGTAGTCTCCTACTTGTCCGATGCCTAGATATTCAGCTGTAGTCTCCTACTTGTCCGATGCCTAGATATTCAGCTGTAGCCTCCTACTTGTCCGATGCCTAGATATTCAGCTGTAGCCTCCTACTTGTCCGATGCCTAGATATTCAGCTGTAGCCTCCTACTTGTCCGATGCCTAGATATTCAGCTGTAGTCTCCTACTTGTCCGATGCCTAGATATTCAGCTGTAGCCTCCTACTTGTCCGATGCCTAGATATTCAGCTGTAGTCTTGTCCGATGCCTAGATATTCAGCTGTAGCCTCCTACTTGTCCGATGCCTAGATATTCAGCTGTAGCCTCCTACTTGTCCGATGCCTAGATATTCAGCTGTAGCCTCCTACTTGTCCGATGCCTAGATATTCAGCTGTAGTCTCCTACTTGTCCGATATTCAGCTGTAGTCTCCTACTTGTCCGATGCCTAGATATTCAGCTGTAGTCTCCTACTTGTCCGATGCCTAGATATTCAGCTGTAGCCTCCTACTTGTCCGATGCCTAGATATTCAGCTGTAGTCTCCTACTTGTCCGATGCCTAGATATTCAGCTGTAGTCTCCTACTTGTCCGATGCCTAGATATTCAGCTGTAGTCTCCTACTTGTCCGATGCCTAGATATTCAGCTGTAGTCTCCTACTTGTCCGATGCCTAGATATTCAGCTGTAGTCTCCTACTTGTCCGATGCCTAGATATTCAGCTGTAGTCTCCTACTTGTCCGATGCCTAGATATTCAGCTGTAGCCTCCTACTTGTCCGATGCCTAGATATTCAGCTGTAGTCTCCTACTTGTCCGATGCCTAGATATTCAGCTGTAGCCTCCTACTTGTCCGATGCCTAGATATTCAGCTGTAGTCTCCTACTTGTCCGATGCCTAGATATTCAGCTGTAGTCTCCTACTTGTCCGATGCCTAGATATTCAGCTGTAGTCTCCTACTTGTCCGATGCCTAGATATTCAGCTGTAGCCTCCTACTTGTCCGATGCCTAGATATTCAGCTGTAGTCTCCTACTTGTCCGATGCCTAGATATTCAGCTGTAGTCTCCTACTTGTCCGATGCCTAGATATTCAGCTGTAGTCTCCTACTTGTCCGATGCCTAGATATTCAGCTGTAGTCTCCTACTTGTCCGATGCCTAGATATTCAGCTGTAGTCTCCTACTTGTCCGATGCCTAGATATTCAGCTGTAGTCTCCTACTTGTCCGATGCCTAGATATTCAGCTGTAGTCTCCTACTTGTCCGATATTCAGCTGTAGTCTCCTACTTGTCCGATGCCTAGATATTCAGCTGTAGTCTTCTAGATATTCAGCTGTAGCCTCCTACTTGTCCGATGCCTAGATATTCAGCTGTAGTCTCCTACTTGTCCGATGCCTAGATATTCAGCTGTAGTCTCCTACTTGTCCGATGCCTAGATATTCAGCTGTAGTCTCCTACTTGTCCGAGGCCTAGATATTCAGCTGTAGTCTCCTACTTGTCCGATGCCTAGATATTCAGCTGTAGTCTCCTACTTGTCCGATGCCTAGATATTCAGCTGTAGTCTCCTACTTGTCCGATGCCTAGATATTCAGCTGTAGTCTCCTACTTGTCCGATGCCTAGATATTCAGCTGTAGTCTCCTACTTGTCCGATGCCTAGATATTCAGCTGTAGTCTCCTACTTGTCCGATGCCTAGATATTCAGCTGTAGTCTCCTACTTGTCCGATGCCTAGATATTCACCTGTAGCCTCCTACTTGTCCGATGCCTAGATATGAGGTCCTTCTGTAGCTCAGTTGGTAGAGCATGGCGCTTGTAACGCCAGGGTAGTGGGTTCGATTCCCGGGACCACCCATACGTAGAATGTATGCACACATGACTGTAAGTCGCTTTGGATAAAAGCGTCTGCTAAATGGCATATATTATTATTATATTATTATTATATTCAGCTGTAGTCTCCTACTTGTCCGATGCCTAGATATTCAGCTGTAGTCTCCTACTTGTCCGATGCCTAGATATTCAGCTGTAGTCTCCTACTTGTCCGATGTCTAGATATTCAGCTGTAGCTTCCTACTTGTCCGATGCCTAGATATTCAGCTGTAGTCTCCTACTTGTCCGATGCCTAGATATTCAGGTGTAGTCTCCTACTTGTCCGATGCCTAGATATTCAGCTGTAGTCTCCTACTTGTCCGATGCCTAGATATTCAGCTGTAGTCTCCTACTTGTCCGATGCCTAGATATTCAGCTGTAGTCTCCTACTTGTCCGATGCCTAGATATTCAGCTGTAGCCTCCTACTTGTCCGATGCCTAGATATGAGGTCCTTCTGTAGCTCAGTTGGTAGAGCATGGCGCTTGTAACGCCAGGGTAGTGGGTTCGATTCCCGGGACCACCCATACGTAGAATGTATGCACACATGACTGTAAGTCGCTTTGGATAAAAGCGTCTGCTAAATGGCATATATTATTATTATATTATTATTATATTCAGCTGTAGTCTCCTACTTGTCCGATGCCTAGATATTCAGCTGTAGTCTCCTACTTGTCCGATGCCTAGATATTCAGCTGTAGTCTCCTACTTGTCCGATGTCTAGATATTCAGCTGTAGCTTCCTACTTGTCCGATGCCTAGATATTCAGCTGTAGTCTCCTACTTGTCCGATGCCTAGATATTCAGCTGTAGTCTCCTACTTGTCCGAGGCCTAGATATTCAGCTGTAGTCTCCTACTTGTCCGATGCCTAGATATTCAGCTGTAGTCTCCTACTTGTCCGATCCCTAGATATTCAGCTGTAGTCTCCTACTTGTCCGATGCCTAGATATTCAGCTGTAGCCTCCTACTTGTCCGATGCCTAGATATTCAGCTGTAGTCTCCTACTTGTCCGATGTCTAGATATTCAGCTGTAGCTTCCTACTTGTCCGATGCCTAGATATTCAGCTGTAGTCTCCTACTTGTCCGATGCCTAGATATTCAGCTGTAGTCTCCTACTTGTCCGAGGCCTAGATATTCAGCTGTAGCCTCCTACTTGTCCGATGCCTAGATATTCAGCTGTAGCCTCCTACTTGTCCGATGCCTAGATATTCAGCTGTAGTCTCCTACTTGTCCGATGCCTAGATATTCAGCTGTAGTCTCCTACTTGTCCGATGCCTAGATATTCAGCTGTAGTCTCCTACTTGTCCGATGCCTAGATATTCAGCTGTAGTCTCCTACTTGTCCGATGCCTAGATATTCAGCTGTATTCTCCTACTTGTCCGATGCCTAGATATTCAGCTGTAGTCTCCTACTTGTCCGATGCCTAGATATTCAGCTGTAGTCTCCTACTTGTCCGATGCCTAGATATTCAGCTGTAGTCTCCTACTTGTCCGATGCCTAGATATTCAGCTGTAGTCTCCTACTTGTCCGATGCCTAGATATTCAGCTGTAGCCTCCTACTTGTCCGATGCCTAGATATTCAGCTGTAGTCTCCTACTTGTCCGATGCCTAGATATTCAGCTGTAGCTTCCTACTTGTCCGATGCCTAGATATTCAGCTGTAGTCTCCTACTTGTCCGATGCCTAGATATTCAGCTGTAGTCTCCTACTTGTCCGATCCCTAGATATTCAGCTGTATTCTCCTACTTGTCCGATGCCTAGATATTCAGCTGTAGTCTCCTACTTGTCCGATGCCTAGATATTCAGCTGTAGTCTCCTACTTGTCCGATGCCTAGATATTCAGCTGTAGTCTCCTACTTGTCCGATGCCTAGATATTCAGCTGTAGTCTCCTACTTGTCCGATGCCTAGATATCCAGCTGTAGCCTACTACTTGTCCGATGCCTAGATATTCAGCTGTAGTCTCCTACTTGTCCGATGCCTAGATATTCAGCTGTAGTCTCCTACTTGTCCGATGCCTAGATATTCAGCTGTAGTCTCCTACTTGTCCGATCCCTAGATATTCAGCTGTAGCTTCCTACTTGTCCGATGCCTAGATATTCAGCTGTAGCCTCCTACTTGTCCGATGCCTAGATATTCAGCTGTAGTCTCCTACTTGTCCGATGCCTAGATATTCAGCTGTAGTCTCCTACTTGTCCGATGCCTAGATATTCAGCTGTAGTCTCCTACTTGTCCGATGCCTAGATATTCAGCTGTAGTCTCCTACTTGTCCGAGGCCTAGATATTCAGCTGTAGTCTCCTACTTGTCCGATGCCTAGATATTCAGCTGTAGTCTCCTACTTGTCCGATGCCTAGATATTCAGCTGTAGTCTTCTACCTGTCCGATGCCTAGATATTCAGCTGTAGCCTCCTACTTGTCCGATGCCTAGATATTCAGCTGTAGTCTCCTACTTGTCCGATGCCTAGATATTCAGCTTGGTCGGGGATAAAAATGTACTCCCCCCAGAATGCTAACAACCCTGTTCAACATCTGGTATGTGGCTCTCGGTTACAGCCGGCGGGCTCATGATGAGAAGCAGGGAGTGTGTTGTGTACCTCCAATCAAGGTGATTGGTACATTCTCATCGACGTTGTTGTCATATTGGCTTAGTTATGATGATAAGGAAATGTTCATTTAACACTGAGCTTCAACGAAAAGCCTGCTATTGTCGCACTGAGCAAATCTTTTAGTATCCTAGTAACTAGCTAGTTGATGAACCCTTTGTTGGTCTATATTAGTAAAATATACTATAGTATCCTAGTAGCTAGCTAGTTGATGAACCCTTTGTTGCTCTATATTAGTAACATATATTATAGTATCCTCGTAGCTAGCTAGCTAGTTGATGAATTCTTTGTTGCTCTATATTAGTAACATATGTTATAGTATCCTAGTAGCTAGCTAGTTGATGAACCCTTTGTTGCTCTATATTAGTAACATATATTATAGTATCCTCGTAGCTAGCTAGCTAGTTGATGAATTCTTTGTTGCTCTATATTAGTAACATATGTTATAGTATCCTAGTAACTAGCTAGTTGATGAACCCTTTGTTGCTCTATATTAGTAACATATATTATAGTATCCTAGTCTATATTAGTAACATATATTATAGTATCCTAGTCTATATTAGTAACATATATTATAGTATCCTCGTAGCTAGCTAGCTAGTTGATGAATTCTTTGTTGCTCTATATTAGTAACATATATTATAGTATCCTAGTCTATATTAGTAACATATATTATAGTATCCTCGTAGCTAGCTAGCTAGTTGATGAATTCTTTGTTTCTCTATATTAGTAACATATATTATAGTATCCTAGTCTATATTAGTAACATATATTATAGTATCCTAGTAGCTAGCTAGTTGATGAATTCTTTGTTGCTCTATATTAGTAACATATATTATAGTATCCTAGTCTATATTAGTAACATATATTATAGTATCCTAGTAACTAGCTAGTTGATGAATTCTTTGTTGCTCTATATTAGTAACATATATTATTGTATCCTAGTCTATATTAGTAACATATATTATAGTATCCTAGTAGCTAGCTAGCTAGTTGAGGAACCCTTTGTTGGTCTATATTAGTAACAAATCTTATTCATTGATAGTTATAAAAAATGTAAAACTGCTAATGTACTCACAAAGTAGCTGTTGAAGCTGTCGCTAAACTCAAACATGCTGGCTCTGGTCTGGTCAGAGAAGGACCTTGGTACAGCATAGTTCTGCTGGGAACCTGTGCCTGTAAACACACACACACATCAGACATGACGTGATTGTGTGGTGTTTCTGTATCTGTGTGTGTGTGTGTCTCTCACCTGTGTGTGTGTGTGTCTCTCACCTGTGTGTCTCTCACCTGTGTGTGTCTCTCACCTGTGTGTGTCTCTCACCTCTGTGTGTCTCTCACCTGTGTGTGTCTCTCACCTGTGTGTGTCTCTCACCTCTGTGTGTCTCTCACCTGTGTGTGTCTCTCACCTGTGCGTGTCTCTCACCTCTGTGTGTCTCTCACCTGTGTGTGTCTCTCACCTGTGCCTGAGGTAGCTATAGTGTTACAACGAGGTGCTCTGGGATTGTTGCCTCTTCCTCCCTGTCCTTCTCCTCCTCTACCTCTTCCTCCTCCATAGCTTCTCTCTGGTTCCGAAGCAGACCGGTGGAGTGAGGCCGACAGAGTGGCCAGAGAAGACACCTCAGCTGGGGCAGAGACCAGGGGCTTGGGGGGGCGTGGTGGAGGGGTGGAGGAGTCACCCTGACCTGGTGTGGGTGAGCTGGGGGTGGATGGATGGATGGATGGATGGATGGATGGATGGAGAGAGAGAGAGAGAGAGAGAGAGAGAGAGAGAGAGAGAGAGAGAGAGAGAGAGAGAGAGAGAGAGAGAGAGAGAGAGAGAGAGAGAGAGAGAGAGAGAGAGAGAGAGAGAGAGAGAGAGAGAGAGAGAGAGAGAGAGAGAGAGAGAGAGAGAGAGAGAGAGAGAGAGACACAGAGAGAGATACAGAGACAGAGAGACAGAGCGAGAGAGAGACAGAGATAGAGAGACTAATTAGCAACAAATGAACAATCAATCACAGACATCTCACTCAATACATAAAGATGATGAATGCTCTATTTTTAAGACACTCTGGATAAGAGCAAACAAACAATATGTGTAAACAGTAAACAGAATAGTTGCTAGTTTAAAAAAAGAAAAACACAAAACAACAAGTGCTCACCTTGCGGTAGGAGTAGAGGAAGGTACCTGGTAAGAGGTGTTGCTATTAGAATTCAACCTGTGTGATTTAGTGTTTATAGTGCTTATCCTTGTGTTGAAGACCATGTCATGGCAGACGGGAGGGAGAGACACAGCCTGCAGCTGGAGGGAGTGTTTTCTCGGGTGGGGGGACGGGTGACCCCTAGTCCAGCCCCTATGGAGTTCAGGGGTTAACACGCTGTCCTGCGATTGGCTAAAAGTGTTGGTCTCCGTGGTGACGGCCCAGGGGCAGGTGTGGGGGTGATGGGGGAGGCCTTTAGCGAGGGAGGAGGGTGAGGAAGAGGAGGAGGAAGAAGAGGGAGGAGGCCAGTGGGATGGGAGAGTGTTTTCATTGTAGTCTGTTGTGTCAGATGAGGTGGAGTGGTAGGAACTACCTGGAGGCCTGAAACAGAGAAATACAAACCAGGAGGACTATTATTCTGAAACACTTTTATTTTGAAATGAAGTCATTCTGTAACAAGACAAGACATTGTCAACATGATTTTGATAACTCTCTTCTGACAAGTGACTTGTTTGTGTATCTGTATGTGTGTATGTGCGTGTGTGTGTGTATATATGTGTGTATCTGTATGTGTGTATGTGTGTGTGTATCTCTATGTGTGTGTGTATTTGTGTGTGTGTGTGTGTGTGTGTATCTCTATGTGTGTGTGTATTTGTGTGTGTGTGTGTGTGTGTGTGTGTATCTGTATGTGTGTATATGTGCGTGTGTGTGAGTGTATTTGTATGTGTGTGTGTGTGTGTGTGTGTCACAGGAGGCTGCTGAGGGGAGGAGCATCATAATAATGGCCGTAACGTTGCGAATGGAATGGCATCAAACACCTGGAAACCATGGAAACCATGGACACCATGGAAACCACGTGTTTGATGTATTTGACACCATTCCACTGATTCCACTCCAGTCATTACCACGAGCCCCGTTCTCCTCAAATTAAGGTGCCACCAACCTCCTCTGGTATGTGCTTCGGTCTGTCTGTGTGTGTGTGTACAGGTGTGTGTGTGTGTGTGTATACCTGTGTGGTGTCTTGCTCTGGCAGTGTGACAGCCACAGGTACTCTGTTCCGTCCTCCTGACGGCTAAGTGATTCCAGGTGAGGCGGGGCCATGACGGTGGTCGCCGTGGAGACGGGGGCGTGGCCTGTGGTGACTGTGACTGTAGGGGTTTGGGCGGTGACGGTGGGTCTATCTGAAAGAGTAAAGATGGCTGGAGGGTTTTTATAGAAACTACGTTTTTGCCTCTAATCTGGACTCTACCCTTATACCAGAGCTGTTCAATGTCGGTCCTGGAGGGCTGAAAAAAACCCTTTTGGGTTGTTGTTTCAATTAATTGCACTCACCTGGTGTCCCAGGTATACATGAGTCCCTTATTAGAAAGAGATGATGAAAACCAGACGTGTTTGGGTCCTCCAGGACCGACACTGAACAGCCCTACAGATACTACTGGTGGCACTGTGTAACAGCAGTGCATAGTTCTACTCTGAAAACTCTGTTTAGTTTCTGTTTACTCTAGAGTCTCTGAAAACTGTTGTTTAGTTTCTGTTTACTCTAGAGTCTCTGAAAACTCTGTTTAGTTTCTGTTGACTCGAGAGTCTCTGAAAACTCTTGTTTAGTTTCTGTTTACTCTAGAGTCTCTGAAAACTCTGTTTAGTTTAGTTTCTGTTGACTCGAGAGTCTCTGAAAACTCTGTTTAGTTTAGTTTCTGTTGACTCGAGAGTCTCTGAAAACTCTGTTTAGTTTCTGTTGACTCTAGAGTCTCTGAAAACTGTTGTTTAGTTTCTGTTTACTCTAGAGTCTCTGAAAACTCTGTTTAGTTTCTGTTGACTCGAGAGTCTCTGAAAACTCTTGTTTAGTTTCTGTTTACTCTAGAGTCTCTGAAAACTCTGTTTAGTTTAGTTTCTGTTGACTCGAGAGTCTCTGAAAACTCTTGTTTAGTTTCTGTTTACTCTAGAGTCTCTGAAAACTGTTTAGTTTAGTTTCTGTTTACTCTAGAGTCTCTGAAAACTCAGTTTAGTTTAGTTTCTGTTTACTCTAGAGTCTCTGAAAACTCTGTTTAGTTTCTGTTGACTCTAGAGTCTCTGAAAACTCTGTTTAGTTTCTGTTTACTCTAGAGTCTCTGAAAACTCTGTTTAGTTTCTGTTTACTCTAGAGTCTCTGAAAACTCTGTTTAGTTTCTGTTTACTCTAGAGTCTCTGAAAACTGTTTAGTTTAGTTTCTGTTTACTCTAGAGTCTCTGAAAACTCTGTTTAGTTTAGTTTCTGTTTACTCTAGAGTCTCTGAAAACTCTTGTTTAGTTTCTGTTTACTCTAGAGTCTCTGAAAACTGTTTAGTTTAGTTTCTGTTTACTCTAGAGTCTCTGAAAACTCTGTTTAGTTTCTGTTTACTCTAGAGTCTCTGAAAACTCTGTTTAGTTTCTGTTTACTCTAGAGTCTCTGAAAACTCTGTTTAGTTTCTGTTTACTCTAGAGTCTCTGAAAACTCTGTTTAGTTTCTGTTTACTCTAGAGTCTCTGAAAACTCTGTTTAGTTTCTGTTTACTCTAGAGTCTCTGAAAACTCTGTTTAGTTTCTGTTGACTCTAGAGTCTCTGAAAACTCTGTTTAGTTTCTGTTTACTCTAGAGTCTCTGAAAACTCTGTTTAGTTTCTGTTTACTCTAGAGTCTCTGAAAACTCTGTTTAGTTTCTGTTTACTCTAGAGTCTCTGAAAACTCTGTTTAGTTTCTGTTTACTCTAGAGTCTCTGAAAACTCTTTTAGTTTCTGTTTACTCTAGAGTCTCTGTAACTGTATCTCACACTCTCTCTCTAATTGTACACCGATTAATTTAACGAGGCTCAGTCAGTTAAGAACAAATTCTTATTTACAATGAGAGGCCTACCGGGGAAACAGTGAAAGTGGGGTTAACTGCCTTGTTCAGAGAGCAGAACAAAATATATTTTTTTATCTTGTCAGCTCAGGGATTCAATCCAGCAACCTTTCGGTTACTGTCCCAATGCTCGAACCACTAGGCTACCTGCTCTAACCACTAGGCTACCTGCTCTAAACACTAGGCTACCTGCTCTAACCACTAGGCAACCTGGTCTAACCACTAGGCTACCTGCTATAAAAACTAGGCAACCTGCTCTAACCACTAGGCTACCTGCTCTAATCACTAGGCTACCTGCTCTAACCACTACGCTGCCTGCTCTAACCACTAGGCTACCTGCTCTAACCACTAGGTTACCTGCTCTAACCAGTAGGCTACCTGCTCTAACCACTAGGCTACCTGCTCTAACCACTAGGCTAACTGCTCTAGTAACTCGGCTGCCTGCTATAACCACTAGGCTACCTGCTCTAACCACTAGGCTACTTGCTCTAATCACTAGGCTACCTGCTCTAACCACTAGGCTACCTGCCTCTAATCACTAGGCTCTAACCACAAGGCTACCTGCTCTAACCACTAGGCTACCTGCTCTAATCACTAGGCTACCTGCTCTAATCACTAGGCTAGCTGCTCTAACCACTAGGCTACCTGCTCTAACCACTAGGCTACCTGATCTAATCACTAGGCTACCTGCTCTAACCACTAGGCTACCTGCTCTAATCACTAGGCTACCTGTCTCTAATCACAAGGCTCTAACCACTAGGCTACCTGCTCTAACCACTAGGCTCTAACCACTAGGCTACCTGCTCTAACCACTAGGCTACCTGCTCTAACCACTAGGCTCTAACCACTAGGCTACCTGCTCTAACCACTAGGCTACCTGCTCTAACCACTAGGCTACCTGCTCTAACCACTAGGCTACCTGCTCTAACCACTAGGCTACCTGCCCTAACCACTAGGCTAGCTGCTCTAACCACTAGGCTACCTGCTCTAACCACTAGGCTACCTGCTCTAACCACTAGGCTCTAACCACTAGGCTCTAACCACCAGGCTCTAACCACTAGGCTACCTGCTCTAACCACTAGGCTACCTGCTCTAACCACTAGGCTACCTGCCCTAACCACTAGGCTAGCTGCTCTAACCACTAGGCTACCTGCTCTAACCACTAGGCTACCTGCTCTAACCACTAGGCTCTAACCACTAGGCTCTAACCACTAGGCTCTAACCACTAGGCTACCTGCTCTAACCACTAGGCTACCTGCTCTAACCACTAGACTACCTGCCCTAACCACTAGGCTAGCTGCTCTAACCACTAGGCTACCTGCTATAACCACTAGGCTCTAACCACTAGGCTACCTGCTCTAACCACTAGGCAACCTGGTCTAACCACTAGGCTACCTGCTATAAAAACTAGGCAACCTGCTCTAACCACTAGGCTACCTGCTCTAATCACTAGGCTACCTGCTCTAACCACTACGCTGCCTGCTCTAACCACTAGGCTACCTGCTCTAACCACTAGGTTACCTGCTCTAACCAGTAGGCTACCTGCTCTAACCACTAGGCTACCTGCTCTAACCACTAGGCTAACTGCTCTAGTAACTCGGCTGCCTGCTATAACCACTAGGCTACCTGCTCTAACCACTAGGCTACTTGCTCTAATCACTAGGCTACCTGCTCTAACCACTAGGCTACCTGCCTCTAATCACTAGGCTCTAACCACAAGGCTACCTGCTCTAACCACTAGGCTACCTGCTCTAATCACTAGGCTACCTGCTCTAATCACTAGGCTAGCTGCTCTAACCACTAGGCTACCTGCTCTAACCACTAGGCTACCTGATCTAATCACTAGGCTACCTGCTCTAACCACTAGGCTACCTGCTCTAATCACTAGGCTACCTGTCTCTAATCACAAGGCTCTAACCACTAGGCTACCTGCTCTAACCACTAGGCTACCTGCTCTAACCACTAGGCTCTAACCACTAGGCTACCTGCTCTAACCACTAACCTGCTCTAACCACTAGGCTACCTGCTCTAACCACTAGGCTACCTGCTCTAACCACTAGGCTACCTGCCCTAACCACTAGGCTAGCTGCTCTAACCACTAGGCTACCTGCTCTAACCACTAGGCTACCTGCTCTAACCACTAGGCTCTAACCACTAGGCTCTAACCACCAGGCTCTAACCACTAGGCTACCTGCTCTAACCACTAGGCTACCTGCTCTAACCACTAGGCTACCTGCCCTAACCACTAGGCTAGCTGCTCTAACCACTAGGCTACCTGCTCTAACCACTAGGCTACCTGCTCTAACCACTAGGCTCTAACCACTAGGCTCTAACCACCAGGCTCTAACCACTAGGCTACCTGCTCTAACCACTAGGCTACCTGCTCTAACCACTAGGCTACCTGCCCTAACCACTAGGCTAGCTGCTCTAACCACTAGGCTACCTGCTCTAACCACTAGGCTACCTGCTCTAACCACTAGGCTCTAACCACTAGGCTACCTGCTCTAACCACTAGGCTACCTGTCTCTAACCACTAGGCTACCTGCCTCTAACCACTAGGCTCCAACCACTAGGCTCTAACCACCAGGCTACCTGCTCTAACCACTAGGCTCTAACCACTAGGCTACCTGCTCTAACCACTAGGCTACCTGCTCTAACCATAGGATCTAACCACTAGGCTAGCTGCTCTAACCACTAGGCTACCTGCTCTAACCACTAGGCTACCTGCTCTAACCACTAGGCTAGCTGCTCTAACCACTAGGCTACCTGCTCTAACCACTAGGCTACCTGCTCTAACCACTAGGCTACCTGCCTCTAACCACTAGGTTACCTGCTCTAACCACTAGGCTCCAACCACTAGGCTACCTGCTCTAACCACTAGGCTCTAACCACTAGACTACCTGCTCTAACCACTAGGCTACCTGCTCTAACCACTAGGCTACCTGCTCTAACCACTAGTCTACCTGCTCTAACCACTAGGCTACCTGCTCTAACCACTAGGATACCTGCTCTAACCACTAGGCTACCTGCTCTAACCACTAGGCTACCTGCTCTAACCACTAGTCTACCTGCTCTAACCACTAGACTACCTGCTCTAACCACTAGGATACCTGCTCTAACCACTAGGCTACCTGCTCTAACCACTAGGCTACCTGCTTTAACCAATCGGTTTGAGGTCAGGACTCTGACTGGGCCACTCCAGAAGGCGCATTTTCTTCTTTTGAAGCCATTCCGTTGTTGATTTGCTTCTGTGTTTTGGGTCGTTGTCCTGTTGCATCACCCAACTTCTGTTGAGCTTCGATAGCCTTACAATCTCCTGCTAAATGTCTTGTAAACTTGGGAATTCATTTTTTTCCGTTGATGATAGCTAGCTGTCCAGGCCCTGAGGCAGCAAAGCAGCCCCAAACCATGATGCTCCCTCCACCATACTTTACAGTTGGGATGAGGTTCTGATGTTGGTGTGCTGTGCCTTTTTTCTCTCCACACTTAGTGTTGTGTGTTCCTTCCTTCCGAACAATTCAACTTTAATTGAATCTGTCCACAGAATATTTTTGGAACGTCCAGGTGAACTTCAGACGTGCAGCAATTGTCATTACCCTCCCCCTCCCTCGTCTCTCCATGACAACCTGTGTTACTAGGTTACTACTGTGTCACCTGATCTGTTTCACCTGTTATGTGATTCTCTTGATTCTGCCCTGACCTCGAGCCTCCCCGCCATTCTGTACCTCCTGGACTCTGTCCTGGTTTTGACCTCTTGCCTCCCCTTTTGGATTGTTAATAAACATCTTGGACTCCAACCATCTGCCTCCTGTGTCTGCATCTGGGTCTCGCCTTCTGCCCTTATAGCAATGTTTTTTTTTGGACAGCAGTGGTGTCCTCCCATGAACACCATTCTTGTTTAGTGTTGTACGTATCGTAGACTCGTCAACAGAGATGTTAGCATGTTCCAGAGATTTCTGTAAGTCTTTCGCTGATACTCTAGGATTCTTCTTTGCAGGACTGACACTCCTAGGGAGAGTAGCAACAGTGCTGAACTTTCTCCATTTATAGACAATTTGTCTTACTGTGGACAGATGAACATCAAGGCTTTTAGAGATGCTTTTCTAACCCTTTCCGGCTCTATGGAAGTCAACAATTCTTAATCTTAGGTTTTCTGAGATCTCTTTTGTTCGAGGCCTGGTTCACATCAAGCAATACTTCTTGTGAATAGCAAAGTCAAATATTGTGACTGTTTTTTGTTTTCTATTGGGCAGGGCAGCTCAAACCAACATCTCCAATCTCGTCTCATTGACTCCAGGTTAGCTGACTCCTGACTCCAATTAGCTTGTGGAGAAGTCATTAACCTTGGGGTTCACATACTATTTCCAGCCCACACTGTGAATGTTTAAATTATCTATTCAAAATAGACAAGAAAAATACAATAATTTGTTATTAGTTTAAGCACACGGTTTTTGTCTATTGTTGTGACTTAGATGAAGATCAGATCAAATTTTATGACCAAATTTTTCCAGGAGGTTAGGAAGTGCAGCTCAGTTTCCACCTCATTTTGTGGGCAGTGAGCACATAGCATGTCTTCTCTTGAGAGCCATAATGTATAATGTCAACTCTCCCTAGAAGGCCAGCATCCCAGAGTTGCCTCTTCTCCGTTGACGTTGAGACTGGTGTTTTGCACACAGTGTTGTACGAGTTTCAAAATCAGCCATTTCCAGCTACACTGTATTTCTGATCAATTTGGTGTTATTTTTTTAATGGATGAAAAAAATGTTTTTCTTTCAAAAACAAGGACATTTCTAAGTGACTCCAAACTTTTGAACAGTTGTGTTTGTTAAAGAGAGGGGGGGCTTAAGCTGCATCCCTGTCTCACCCCACAGCCTTGTGGAAAGAAATGTGTGTGTGTTTTTTTTTGCCAATTTTAACCACTGACTTGTTGTTTGTGTTCATGGATTTTATAATGTCGTATGTTTTACCCCCAACACCACTTTCCATCAGTTTGTATAGCAGACCCTCATGCCAGATTGAGTCAGGCTTTTTTTAAATCAACAAAGCATGAGAAGACTTTGCCTTTGTTTCGGTTTGTATGTTCGTCAATTAGGGTGTGCAGGGTGAATACGTGGTCTGTCGTACGATAATTTGGTAAAAAGCCAATTTGACATTTGCTCAGTACATTGTTTTCACTGAGGAAATGTACAAGTCTGCTGTTAATGCAGAGGATTTTCCCAAGGTTGCTGTTGCTGTATATCCCACAGTAGTTATTGGGGTTAGATACAGCCCTCTTTTTTAACTAGGCAAGCTAGTTAAGAACATATTCTCATTTGCAACGACGGCCTACCCCGGCCAAACCCAGACGAACCAATTGTGTGCCACCCTATGGGACTCCCAATCACGGCCAGATGTGATGCAGCCTGGATTCGAAACCAGGTACTGCAGTGACGCCTCTTGCACTGAGATACAGTCTCTTAGACCACTGCACCACTCATGGAGCCCATTTAGTTCTCACCATCATTCTCACCATCATTCTCACCTTAGTAAACTCAGTCTGTTTCTATCTCAGACAGCCTTGGCTTTTCCAGAGCTATTATACTGCCTTATCAAAAGACTACTGAAAACATGAACACACACACACACACACACACACACACACACACACACACACACACACACACACACACACACACACACACACACACACACACACACACACACACACACACACACACACACCATGTTTCCAGTTTGATTTGATTTCATCATCTCTTTCCTGTCCTCCCCTCTAGTAGTGCCAAGATGGCCAAATCCCAGGGGGGAGGGTAGTGCCAAGATGGCCAAGTCACAGGGGGAGGGTAGTACCAAGATGGCCAAGTCACAGGGGGAGGGTAGTGCCAAGATGGCCAAGTCACAGGGGAGAGGGTAGTGCCAAGATGGCCAAGTCACAGGGGGAGGGTAGTGGCAAGATGGCCAAGTCCCAGGGGGAGGGTAGTGCCAAGATGGCCAAGTCCCAGGGGAGGGTAATGCCAAGATGGCCAAGTCCCAGGGGGAGGGTAGTGCCAAGATGGCCAAGTCCCAGGGGGAGGGTAATGCCAAGATGGCCAAGTCCCAAATGATAATAATAATAACAATAATAATAACAATAATAACAATAATAATAATAACAATAATAATAATAACAATACCAATAATAATAACAACAACAACAATAACAATAATAATAACAATAATAATAATAACAATAACAACAATAACAATAATAATAACAATACCAATAATAATAACAATAATAATAATAATAATAATAATAACAACAACAATAACAATAATAATAACAATACCAATAATAATAACAATAATAATAATAACAACAACAACAATAACAATAATAATAACAATACCAATAATAATAACAATAATAATAATAACAATAACAATAATAATAATAATAACAATACCAATAATAACAATAATAATAATAATCATACCAATAATAATAACAATAATAACAATAATAATAATAACAATAATAACAATAATAACAATAATACCAATAACAATACCAATCATAACAACAACAATAACAATAATAATAATAATACCAATAACAATACCAATAATAATAACAATAATAATAATAATAACAACAATAATAACAATAATTGAAGTGTGTATATTTACGAAATGTCAGTGGTTACCTTAATATGGTTATTGCTGACATCATGTATTGGTGATCAAAGTAATTTCTCGGTGAGATGTACTTAAGAAATAATCCACCCCAAACCACTCTTTAATTTACAATGTTAAATAACACTAGTATGTGAGAACAATATTTTTTTGTGAATAATTATTATTTTATTATAATAATGTTGTGGAAATCTTTTGCAGCTCAAGTCGACTACAAAACCCACAATGCAACGCTCTATCTATGGGCTTGCTGGCTAGATAGCTACAGCAAACATTTGTAGAAGTAGGAATATCGCTAAAATATGATCAATGAGAAGACAACCTCCCGCGTTAACGTCGACCAGTATTGAAATCAGACATACACGATAGAATTTTTCGCGATTTAAAACTTGTGTTCCCATTAACTTCCAGTCTAGTGACAGGTGCTTTATCGCAATTTTAAGTCAAAGCGGATGGATTTCTGCCTGCTTTTATGGCAATAGTTTAAGAGATTAAACATGAAATGACCCCCCAGGAAACGATAGAACATCGCTCAAAGATGCTCAAAAACAATATAACATTCAAAATGGGTGAACCTTTCTCTTAAATCATGTAGTAACCAAAAAAGTGTTAAACAAATCAGACACATCTCAACAACAACTGTTCAGATGAGACTGCATGAATCAGGCCGTCCAGGTTGAATTGCTGCAAAGAAACCACTACTCAAGGACACCAATAAGAAGAGACTTGCTTAAGCCAAGAAACACGAGCAATGGACATTATTAGACCGGTGGAAATCTGCCCTTTGGTCTGATGAGTCCAAATGTGAGATTTTTGGTTCCAAACGCTGTGTCTTTGTGAGATGCAGAGTAGGTGAATGGATGATCTCTGCATGTGTGGTTCCCACCGTGAAGCATGGAGGAGGAGGTGTGATGGTGCTTTGCTGGTGACACTGTCTGTGATTTATGTAGAATTCAAGGCACACTTAACCAGCATGACTACCACAGCATTCTGCAGCGATACGCCATCCCGTCTGGTTTGCGCTTAGTGGGACGATCATTTGTTTTTCAACAGGACAATGACCCAACACACCTCCAGGCTGTGTAAGGGCTATTTGACCAAGAAGGAGAGTGATGGAGTGCTGCATCAGATGACCTGGCCTCCAGAATCACCTGAACTCAAACCAATTGAGATGGTTTGGAATGAGTTGGACCGCAGAGTGAAGGAAAAGCAGCCAACAAGTGCTCAGCATATGTGGGAACTCCTTTAAGACTGTTGGAAAAGCATTCCTCATGAAGCTGGTTGAGAGAATGCCAAGAGTGTGCAAAGCTGTCATCAAGGCAAAGGGTGGCTACTTTTAATAATCTAAAATGTAAAATATATTCGTTTTTGTTTAACACTTTTGTTGGTTACTACATGATTCCATATGTGTTATTTCATAGTGTTGATGTCTTCACTATTATTCTACAATGTAGAAAATAGTCGAAATATAGAAAAACCCTTGAATGAGTAGGTGTGTCCAAACTTGTGACTGGTACTGTATGTGTACATGCATATATGTGTTAATATGTGTTAATATGTGTTGATATGTGTTAATATGTGTTAATATGTGTTAATATGTATTCATATTACCACGTTAACACGTTTTCTAGAGATAAATCCATTCGCTATAATAGAGAAGGTCAGAAGGAGCAACGACCATCTCTCTAAAATGCCAGCGTGAATCCTGGAAGGAGTTTCATTGCGGCGATTTGGACTGCGTGGAGTCAACACTCCATCATCAAGTGAACAATTTCAGCTGACAGTTCCAACAGGAGGAGGAGAACTTGACTCAAAACAAAACACAAACATGTGTTTTCCATGAGAGCACGACACATCCTTCATCTCAACGTTAGAAGTCTCCCCAGATTGAGGAAATCTGCCTACTGTCTAGAAACTGGAGTGCTTTGCTTTACCGAAACATGGTTGGATAGTTTGATTAAAAAAATGTAAAAAACCCCGCAGAGATTGAATTTGAAAATTATGAATTAATTGGAAGAGACCGCAATCGCAAAGGCGGAAGAGTTTGCACTTATGTGAGGTCAGATATTGGGTACAACTATCCGATTTATGACGAGATTGAAGCTGTGTGGGTGGACATTTTATTACGAAAATGTAAACCTATTATAGGAATCTATTATAGACTACCAGACCAATGATGATGAATTGTTGAAGGTTCCCACTGTACAGACTTTGGTCAATCGGAGGATAATTGTAACTGGTGATTTTAATACACACATATACTCTAAAAGGCAATTTGCTACTTTTAAAAAAAGCTCTTAAGAATTTTTTTTGTAATTGATTTGCTTTATACTAAGTGTTTAATGAGCCCAACAGGGCTCAAACATCATTGATGTTTGAGCCAAACATCATTGACCTTGGGTTTTCTATGGACTCAGTGATCATTCCATCATTTTCTATAGTAGGAAGGTTCAGAAAATATTTTTTAAAATTATCATAATTTAATTTAAAAAAAAATATTGGTCTATGAAGAATTATAGTGCAGATATTTTTTGTTAATTGTCTGAGCAAATTCGACTGGTCTGCTGTATTGAAATGCAATGAAGTGGAGAATGCCTGGGGCCATTTTAAATCATTGTTTTTACTTGCTGTCGATAAGCAGGCTCCAATGAAAAATATTAGAAACAGAGCCGTGGATAAATGATAACATTTTAAAGGTGATTAAGCGTAGAAAATGAACACTTTCTGGAGTTTAGGAAATCCAGGGTAGATTATATATTTATAGACTATAAGAAGTTACGAAATTAGGTTAACAGGATGATACAGAAGGCCAAGAAAGAATATTTCAATGACAAAATAGTTGCAAATAGAAACAATCTGAGCAAATTATATAAGTGTCTGATGCTGTTAGGTAACAGTGACAGATTAAAGACCAAAGCTCTCAGTCTCAGCTTGGACATTAGAGGAAAGGTTACATCAGACGAGACCATGGTTACAGACAGTCTGAATAGCTATTTTTACACCTATAGCTAATACATTAGTTAGCAAGTTACCATGTCAATCAGGTTGCTATGGGGGAGAGTCCTGTCTAGCAGTTTCACTCAACAGGTTACATCAGACGAGACCATGGTTACAGACAGTCTGAATAGCTATTTTTACACCTATAGCTAATACATTAGTTAGCAAGTTACCATGTCAATCAGGTTGCTATGGGAGAGAGTCGTGTCTAGCAGTTTCACTCAACAGCTGGGGATTCGAGTAGATTATTTTTTCATTTGAAAAGGTGTCTCAGTCAACTGTGCTAGAGAGGCTGAAAGAACTTGACTGTTCCATGGCAACGGGCCTTGACAACATTCCTGACAGATTTTCTAAAGGATGCTGCAGTAATTATCGCCCCCTGTGTAACTCACATTGTGAATCTTGTCTATTGAACTAGGGTGTTTTCCCAGTCAACTAAAACTTGCAAGGGTTGTTCCTTTATATAGAAAAGGAACAGGTTTGATCATGGAAACTATCGACTCTCAATCCTGTGTTGCTTTATCGAAGGTCATGGAAAAGATTATGTTCAAGCAGATTGACAGTTAACATTTCCTTACATATGAGCTCCAATTTGGCTTCAGGAAATCCCGTTCCACTGACAACTGCCTACTATATCTGACTGAGCACATAAGGAAGGAAGTAGACGGAGGGAAATGTTGTGTTATTATTATTATTATTGTTAGATTTCCAAAAGGCGTTTGAAAAAAATGAATCGTGAGATTCTGTTCATCAAACTAAGAGCCATAGGCGTTTAACACCGTTTAGCTCTTACTTGCGAGGAAGAAAACAGATGATGGATGTGGATGGGACCCTGTCTAAACCTAAAATCTGGAACTGTGGGGTACCCCAAGCGAGTGTGCTGGGTCCACTTTTATTTCTATTGTTTATAAATCTGCCTTTACAGGTGACCTTTTCCTCCACGCAGATGATTCTGCACTGTTGGTTTCCCACAAAGACAAAAAATGTGGTTGAAAAGTCCCTCAGTGCTGAACTTCTGAATGTCAGTAAATGGCTATATGACAATAAGCTGTTACTTCACCTTGGAAAAACATAGTCCATCTTGTTTAGGTCCCAAAATGAAACTGAGGAAATCCTCAGATTTTAACGTGGTAGTCGATGACGTAGAAAAATACTCTGTTAAGTATCGTGGATGTTGGATGCCGGATAACCATTTGAGAGGGGAGAGCATGGCACAAAACGTGATCTCCAAAGAGAACCATAAAATGAGGTTCCCGGGCAAGGAACCTCCAAATATCTGGATGAGAATGCAATGGGGACATTGTCAGGGGCTCTTGTTCAGGGCCACTTTGACTATGCATTTATCTTCCTGGTACAATAGTGCCTCCAAGATATAAAAAATAAAAAAAATTGCAGACTAATTAGTTAGGATTATTCTTAAACTTCCAGCACTTACGCATCTCGACAATTTTGAAAGCCTTGAATGGATAAAAGTGGAGGACAGAGCCGCTCAGATATAATTGTGTCTTGTACATCAGATTGTCCACAGTATGGACCCTAGGTACTAATATAGCCCAGGATAACCACAACAATTCCACTAGAAGGAGTCAAACAGACACGGTTCCTTTTAGATTAAAAAAAAAGTGATACTCGGCCGCCATTCTTTTGGAATAATCCTCCAAGACAATGTGAAATGTATAACCTCCATAGGTAGTTTCAAATTCTCACTGGAAAAAAAAATGCCTAATAGTAGCATGTCTCAAAAGGGATAATCGGCATGGTGAGATTAAGGTAGGTGGCGGAGAGGGAAATGCCCGGGATGTGGTCTGCCTTTCGGTGTTTGTTGTTTAGTATATTGTGATTGTCTTGGGTGTGTGTATATATATATATATATATTAGGGATTGATTGTTTATATATTAAGGGTATGTGAGACAAGGAAAATCCATAGTTGTATTAATTATTGGATGTTGTGAAACAAACAAAAATGGTGTCTGTCATGGTCTAATTGTCATTACAATCACCGTCTAACCTTGTTGTATTCCCTCTTCCCACTTCCCCTCTTCCCCTTTTCCCCTCTTCCCACTTCCCTTTTTTCCCCTCTTCCCCTTTCCCCTCTTCCCACTTCCCTTTTCCCCTCTTCCCTTTTCCCCTCTTCCCCTTTCCCCTCTTCCCACTTCCCTTTTCCCCTCTTCCCCTTTCCCCTCTTTCCCCTTTCCCCTCTTCCCCTCTTCTTCCCCTTTCCCCTTTTCCCTCTTCCCACTTCCCCTTTCCCCACTTCCCCTCTTCCTCTTTCCCCACTTCCCCTCTTCCCCTTTCCCCTCTTCCCACTTCCCCTTTCCCCTTTTCCCCTCTTCCCACTTCCCTTTTCCCTACTTCCCCTCTTCCCCTTTCCCCTCTTCCCACTTCCCTTTTCCCCTCTTCCCCTTTTCCCCTCTTCCCCTTTCCCCTCTTCCCCTTTCCCCTCTTCCCACTTCCCCTTTTCCCCTCTTCCCACACTCCCTCGTCCCCCTTTCCCCTCTTCCCCTCTTCCCTTTTCCCCTCTTCCCACTTTCCCTCTTCCCCTCTTCCCACTCCCACTTCCCACTTCCCCTATTCCCCTCTTCCCACTTCCCATGTGTATATGTGTGTGTGTGTGTGTGTGTGTGTGTGTGTGTGTGTGTGTGTGTGTGTGTGTGTGTGTGTGTGTGTGTGTGTGTGTGAGTGTGTGTGTGTGTGTGTGTGTGTGTGTGTGTGTGTGTGTGTGTGTGTGTGTGTGTGTGTGTGTGTGTGTGTGTGTGTGTGTGTGTGTGTTAATATGATCATGAATACTGTGTGTGTGTGTGTGTATGTGTGTGCGTGCGTGTGTGTGTGTGTGTGTGTGTATGTATGTGTGTGTGTCTGTATGTGTGTGTGTTGTCATACCATGGTCAGTAGGGTTGAATCCACACAGGTCACAGATGCACCTGACCCATGTGTTCATGTCCTCCTCACTGTCGGCCACCAGGTAGAAAACCCTCTCCACAGTCCGCACGTCAAACACATAGCTACTGTCCAAATCCTTTCTATTAAAGGTTAGGCCTGCATCCACCTAGG
>NC_068455.1:82304456-82316956 GCF_023373465.1 Oncorhynchus keta
TGAGGAAGGCCTGGAAGACTGTCAAGGACTCTTGAGTTAAAACACATTTTAATATTTAGCCGAGCCACAGACTGTTTACTCTGTTACCATCTGGCAAATGGTATCGGGACTTCTACCAACAGGCCATCAGACCATTGGAAACCTAGCTGTTTACCTGCTCAGACCTGCTATTCATCTGGACCTTAGAGACTATTCGTATTCATTCTACTGTATTCTACCCCCAGTTATTACTATGATACTACTGTATTCTACCACTACTAGTTATTACTATGCTACTACTGTATTCTACCCCCAGTTATTACTATGCTACTACTGTATTCTACCACTACTAGTTATTAGTATGCTACTACTGTATTCTACCCCTACTAGTTATTACTATGCTACTACTGTATTCTACCCCCAGTTATTACTATGCTACTACTGTATTCTACCCCCAGTTATTACTATGCTACTACTGTATTCTACCCCCAGTTATTACTATGCTACTACTGTATTCTACCACTACTAGTTATTACTATGCTACTACTGTATTCTACCCCCAGTTATTACTATGATACTACTGTATTCTACCCCCAGTTATTACTATGATACTACTGTATTCTACCACTACTTGTTATTACTATGCTACTACTGTATTCTACCCCCAGTTATTACTATGCTACTACTGTATTCTACCCCCAGTTATTACTATCCTACTACTGTATTCTACCACTACTAGTTATTACTATGCTACTACTGTATTCTACCCCCAGTTATTACTATGATACTACTGTATTCTACCCCCAGTTATTACTATCCTACTACTGTATTCTACCACTACTAGTTATTACTATGCTACTACTGTATTCTACCCCCAGTTATTACTATGCTACTACTGTATTCTACCACTACTAGTTATTACTATGCTACTACTGTATTCTACCCCCAGTTATTTCTATGCTACTACTGTATTCTACCACTACTAGTTATTACTATGCTACTACTGTATTCTACCCCCAGTTATTATTATGCTACTACTGTATTCTACCCCCAGTTATTACTATGCTACTACTGTATTATACCCCCCAGTTATTACTATGCTACTACTGTATTCTACCACTACTAGTTATTACTATGCTACTACTGTATTCTACCCCCAGTTATTACTACTGTATTCTATCCCCAGTTATTCTACCACTACTAGTTATTACTATGCTACTACTGTATTCTACCACTACTAGTTATTACTATGCTACTACTGTATTCTACCCCCAGTTATTACTACTGTATTCTATCCCCAGTTATTACTATGCTACTACTGTATTCTATCCCCAGTTATTACTATGCTACTACTGTATTCTACCCCCAGTTATTACTATGCTACTACTGTATTCTACCACTACTAGTTATTACAATGCTACTACTGTATTCTACCACTACTAGTTATTACTATGCTACTACTGTATTCTACCCCCAGTTATTACTACTGTATTCTATCCCCAGTTATTACTATGCTACTACTGTATTCTATCCCCAGTTATTACTATGCTACTACTGTATTCTACCCCCAGTTATTACTATGCTACTACTGTATTCTACCACTACTAGTTATTACAATGCTACTACTGTATTCTACCACTAGTAGTTATTACTATGCTACAACTGTATTCTACCCCCAGTTATTACTATGCTACTACTGTATTCTACCACTACTAGTTATTACTATGCTACTACTGTATTCTACCCCCAGTTATTACTACTGTATTCTATCCCCAGTTATTCTACCACTACTAGTTATTACTATGCTACTACTGTATTCTACCCCCAGTTATTACTATGCTACTACTGTATTCTACCCCCAGTTATTACTACTGTATTCTATCCCCAGTTATTACTACTGTATTCTATCCCCAGTTATTCTACCACTACTAGTTATTACTATGCTACTACTGTATTCTACCACTACTAGTTATTACTATGCTACAACTGTATTCTACCCCTAGTTATTACTATGCTACTACTGTATTCTAACACTACTAGTTATTACTATGCTACTACTGTATTATACCCCCAGTTATTACTATGCTACTACTGTATTCTACCACTACTAGTTATTACTATGCTGCTACTGTATTCTACCCCCAGTTATTACTACTGTATTCTATCCCCAGTTATTACTACTGTATTCTACCCCCAGTTATTACAACTGTATTCTACCCCCAGTTATTACTACTGTATTCTATCCCCAGTTATTCTACCACTACTAGTTATTACTATGCTACTACTGTATTCTACCACTACTAGTTATTACTAAGCTACTACTGTATTCTACCCCCAGTTATTACTACTGTATTCTATCCCCAGTTATTCTACCACTACTAGTTATTACTATGCTACTACTGTATTCTACTCCCAGTTATTACTATGCTACTACTGTATTCTACCCCCAGTTATTACTATGCTACTACTGTATTCTACCCCCAGTTATTACTATGCTACTACTGTATTCTACCCCCAGTTATTCTACCACTACTAGTTATTACTATGCTACTACTGTATTCTACCACTACTAGTTATTACTATGCTACGACTGTATTCTACCACTACTAGTTATTACTATGCTACTACTGTATTCTACCCCCAGTTATTACACTGCTACTACTGTATTCTACCACTACTAGTTATTACTATGCTACTACTGTATTCTACCACTACTAGTTATTACTATGCTACTACTGTATTCTACCACTACTAGTTATTACTATGCTACTACTGTATTCTACCCCCAGTTATTACTATGCTACTACTGTATTCTACCCCCAGTTATTACTATGCTACTACTGTATTCTACCCCAGTTACTACTACCCTACTACTGTATTCTACCCCCAGTTATTACTATGCTACTACTGTATTCTACCCCTACTAGTTATTACTATGCTACTACTGTATTCTACCCCCAGTTATTACTATGCTACTACTGTATTCTACCCCTACTAGTTATTACTATGCTACTACTGTATTCTACCCCCAGTTATTACTATGCTACTACTGTATTCTACCCCCAGTTATTACTATGATACTACTGTATTCTACCCCCAGTTATTACTACTGTATTCTACCCCCAGTTATTACTATGCTACTACTGTATTCTACCCCAGTTACTACTATCCTACTACTGTATTCTACCCCCAGTTATTAGTATGCTACTACTGTATTCTACCACTACTAGTTATTACTATGCTACTACTGTATTCTACCCCCAGTTATTACTATGCTACTACTGTATTCTACCCCTACTAGTTATTACTATGCTACTACTGTATTCTACCCCCAGTTATTACTATGCTACTACTGTACCACTACTAGTTATTACTATGCTACTACTGTATTCTACCCCAGTTATTACTACTGTATTCTACCCCCAGTTATTACTATGCTACTACTGTATTCTACCCCCAGTTATTACTATGCTACTACTGTATTCTACCCCCAGTTATTACTATGCTACTACTGTATTCTACCACTACTAGTTATTACTATGCTACAACTGTATTCTACCCCCAGTTATTACTATTCTACCACTACTAGTTATTACTATGCTACTACTGTATTCTACCCCCAGTTATTACTATGCTACTACTGTATTCTACCACTACTAGTTATTACTATGCTACTACTGTATTCTACCACTACTAGTTATTACTATGCTACTACTGTATTCTACCCCCAGTTATTACAATGCTACTACTGTATTCTACCCCCAGTTATTACTATGCTACTACTGTATTCTACCACTACTAGTTATTACTATGCTACTACTGTATTCTACCACTACTAGTTATTACTATGCTACTACTGTATTCTACCACTACTAGTTATTACTATGCTACTACTGTATTCTACCACTACTAGTTATTACTATGCTACTACTGTATTCTACCCCCAGTTATTACTATGCTACTACTGTATTCTACCACTACTAGTTATTACTACGCTACTACTGTATTCTACCACTACTAGTTATTACTATGCTACTACTGTATTCTACCCCCCAGTTCTTACTATGCTACTACTGTATTCTACCCCAGTTATTACTACTGTATTCTACCCCCCAGTTATTACTATGCTACTACTGTATTCTACCCCAGTTATTACTACTGTATTCTACCCCCAGTTATTACTATGCTACTACTGTATTCTACCACTACTAGTTATTACTATGCTACTACTGTATTCTACCACTACTAGTTATTACTATGCTACTACTGTATTCTACCCCCAGTTATTACTATGCAACTACTGTATTCTACCCCCAGTTATTACTATGCTACTACTGTATTCTACCACTACTAGTTATTACTATGCTACTACTGTATTCTACCCCCAGTTATTACTATGCTACTACTGTATTCTACCACTACTAGTTTTTACTATGCTACTACTGTATTCTACCCCCAGTTATTACTATGCTACTACTGTATTCTATCCCCAGTTATTACTATGCTACTACTGTATTCTACCACTACTAGTTATTGCTATGCTACTACTGTATTCTACCCCAGTTATTACTATGCTACTACTGTATTCTATCTCCAGTTATTACTACTGTATTCTACCCCCAGTTATTACTACTGTATTCTACCCCCAGTTATTACAATGCTACTACTGTATTCTACCCCCAGTTATTACTACTGTATTCTACCCCCAGTTATTACTACTGTATTCTACCCCCAGTTATTACTACTGTATTCTACCCCCAGTTATTCTACCACTACTAGTTATTACTATGCTACTACTGTATTCTACCCCCAGTTATTACTATGCTACTACTGTATTCTACCACTACTAGTTATTACTATGCTACTACTGTATTCTACCCCCAGTTATTACTATGCTACTACTGTATTCTACCCCCAGTTATTACTATCCTACTACTGTATTCTACCACTACTAGTTATTATTATGCTACTACTGTATTCTACCCCCAGTTATTACTATGCTACTACTGTATTCTACCACTACTAGTTATCACCAGGTTATCACCTGTTTATTACCTGTTTATTACCTGTTTATTACCTGTTTATTACCTGTTTATTACCTGTTTATTACCTGTTTATTACCTATTTATTACCTGTTTATCACCTGTTTATCACCTGTTCATCACCTGATTATCACCTGTTATCACCTGTTTATTACCTGTTTATCACCTGTTCATCACCTGATTATCACCTGTTATCACCTGTTTATCACCTGTTTATCACCTGTTTATTACCTGTTTATCACCTGTTTATTACCTGTTTATCACCTGTTTATTACCTGTTTATCACCTGTTATCACCTGTTTATCACCTGTTTATCACCTGTTTATTACCTGTTTATCACCTGTTTATCACCTGTTTATTACCTGTTTATCACCTGTTTATTACCTGTTTATCACCTGTTATCACCTGTTTATTACCTGTTTATCACCTGTTTATCACCTGTTTATCACCTGTTTATCACCTGTTTATCACCTGTTTATCACCTGTTTATTACCTGTTTATCACCTGTTTATTACCTGTTTATCACCTGTTTATTACCTGTTTATCACCTGTTTATTACCTGTTTATTACCTGTTTATCACCTGTTTATCACCTGTTTATCACCTGTTTATTACCTGTTTATTACCTGTTTATCACCTGTTTATTACCTGTTTATCACCTGTTTATCACCTGTTTATCACCTGTTTATTACCTGTTTATTACCTGTTTATCACCTGTTTATTACCTGTTTATTACCTGTTTATCACCTGTTTATCACCTGTTTATCACCTGTTTATTACCTGTTTATTACCTGTTTATCACCTGTTTATCACCTGTTTATCACCTGTTTATTACCTGTTTATTACCTGTTTATTACCTGTTTATTACCTGTTTATTACCTGTTTATCACCTGTTTATCACCTGTTTATTACCTGTTTATTACCTGTTTATTACCTGTTTATCACCTGTTTATCACCTGTTTATTACCTGTTTATCACCTGTTTATTACCTGTTTATTACCTGTTTATTACCTGTTTATTACCTGTTTATCACCTGTTTATCACCTGTTTATTACCTGTTTATTACCTGTTTATTACCTGTTTATTACCTGTTTATTACCTGTTTATCACCTGTTTATCACCTGTTTATCACCTGTTTATCACCTGTTTATCACCTGTTTATTACCTGTTTATCACCTGTTTATTACCTGTTTATTACCTGTTTATTACCTGTTTATCACCTGTTTATCACCTGTTTATTACCTGTTTATCACCTGTTTATTACCTGTTTATTACCTGTTTATTACCTGTTTATTACCTGTTTATCACCTGTTTATTACCTGTTTATTACCTGTTTATCACCTGTTTATTACCTGTTTATTACCTGTTTATCACCTGTTTATCACCTGTTTATTACCTGTTTATTACCTGTTTATTACCTGTTTATTACCTGTTTATCACCTGTTTATTACCTGTTTATTACCTGTTTATTACCTGTTTATCACCTGTTTATCACCTGTTTATCACCTGTTTATTACCTGTTTATCACCTGTTTATTACCTGTTTATCACCTGTTTATCACCTGTTTATTACCTGTTTATCACCTGTTTATCACCTGTTTATCACCTGTTTATCACCTGTTTATTACCTGTTTATTACCTGTTTATTACCTGTTTATTACCTGTTTATCACCTGTTTATTACCTGTTTATTACCTGTTTATCACCTGTTTATTACCTGTTTATCACCTGTTTATTACCTGTTTATTACCTGTTTATCACCTGTTTATCACCTGTTTATTACCTGTTTATCACCTGTTTATCACCTGTTTATCACCTGTTTATTACCTGTTTATTACCTGTTTATCACCTGTTTATTACCTGTTTATCACCTGTTTATCACCTGTTTATTACCTGTTTATTACCTGTTTATTACCTGTTTATTACCTGTTTATCACCTGTTTATTACCTGTTTATCACCTGTTTATCACCTGTTTATTACCTGTTTATCACCTGTTTATTACCTGTTTATTACCTGTTTATTACCTGTTTATTACCTGTTTATCACCTGTTTATTACCTGTTTATCACCTGTTTATTACCTGTTTATTACCTGTTTATCACCTGTTTATTACCTGTTTATCACCTGTTTATTACCTGTTTATTACCTGTTTATTACCTGTTTATTACCTGTTTATTACCTGTTTATTACCTGTTTATTACCTGTTTATTACCTGTTTATTACCTGTTTATTACCTGTTTATTACCTGTTTATTACCTGTTTATCACCTGTTTATTACCTGTTTATTACCTGTTTATCACCTGTTTATTACCTGTTTATTACCTGTTTATTACCTGTTTATTACCTGTTTATTACCTGTTTATTACCTGTTTATTACCTGTTTATCACCTGTTTATCACCTGTTTATTACCTGTTTATTACCTGTTTATTACCTGTTATCACCTGTTTATCACCTGTTTATTACCTGTTTATCACCTGTTTATTACCTGTTTATCACCTGTTTATCACCTGTTTATTACCTGTTTATCACCTGTTTATCACCTGTTTATCACCTGTTTATTACCTGTTTATTACCTGTTTATTACCTGTTTATTACCTGTTTATCACCTGTTTATTACCTGTTTATTACCTGTTTATCACCTGTTTATCACCTGTTTATTACCTGTTTATTACCTGTTTATTACCTGTTTATTACCTGTTTATCACCTGTTTATCACCTGTTTATTACCTGTTTATTACCTGTTTATCACCTGTTTATCACCTGTTTATTACCTGTTTATTACCTGTTTATTACCTGTTTATCACCTGTTTATTACCTGTTTATTACCTGTTTATTACCTGTTTATTACCTGTTTATTACCTGTTTATCACCTGTTTATTACCTGTTTATCACCTGTTTATCACCTGTTTATCACCTGTTTATCACCTGTTTATTACCTGTTTATTACCTGTTTATCACCTGTTTATCACCTGTTTATTACCTGTTTATCACCTGTTTATTACCTGTTTATTACCTGTTTATCACCTGTTTATTACCTGTTTATTACCTGTTTATTACCTGTTTATTACCTGTTTATCACCTGTTTATCACCTGTTTATTACCTGTTTATCACCTGTTTATCACCTGTTTATTACCTGTTTATCACCTGTTTATCACCTGTTTATTACCTGTTTATTACCTGTTTATCACCTGTTTATCACCTGTTTATTACCTGTTTATTACCTGTTTATCACCTGTTTATCACCTGTTTATTACCTGTTTATCACCTGTTTATTACCTGTTTATTACCTGTTTATCACCTGTTTATTACCTGTTTATCACCTGTTTATCACCTGTTTATTACCTGTTTATCACCTGTTTATCACCTGTTTATTACCTGTTTATTACCTGTTTATTACCTGTTTATTACCTGTTTATCACCTGTTTATTACCTGTTTATCACCTGTTTATCACCTGTTTATTACCTGTTTATCACCTGTTTATCACCTGTTTATTACCTGTTTATTACCTGTTTATCACCTGTTTATCACCTGTTTATTACCTGTTTATTACCTGTTTATTACCTGTTTATTACCTGTTTATCACCTGTTTATTACCTGTTTATCACCTGTTTATCACCTGTTTATCACCTGTTTATCACCTGTTTATTACCTGTTTATTACCTGTTTATCACCTGTTTATCACCTGTTTATTACCTGTTTATCACCTGTTTATTACCTGTTTATTACCTGTTTATTACCTGTTTATTACCTGTTTATCACCTGTTTATTACCTGTTTATCACCTGTTTATCACCTGTTTATCACCTGTTTATTACCTGTTTATCACCTGTTTATCACCTGTTTATTACCTGTTTATCACCTGTTTATCACCTGTTTATCACCTGTTTATTACCTGTTTATCACCTGTTTATCACCTGTTTATTACCTGTTTATTACCTGTTTATCACCTGTTTATCACCTGTTTATTACCTGTTTTATCACCTGTTTATTACCTGTTTATTACCTGTTTATCACCTGTTTATTACCTGTTTATCACCTGTTTATCACCTGTTTATCACCTGTTTATCACCTGTTTATCACCTGTTTATTACCTGTTTATTACCTGTTTATTACCTGTTTATTACCTGTTTATTACCTGTTTATTACCTGTTTATTACCTGTTTATTACCTGTTTATTACCTGTTTATCACCTGTTTATTACCTGTTTATTACCTGTTTATTACCTGTTTATCACCTGTTTATTACCTGTTTATTACCTGTTTATTACCTGTTTATTACCTGTTTATTACCTGTTTATCACCTGTTTATTACCTGTTTATCACCTGTTTATCACCTGTTTATCACCTGTTTATTACCTGTTTATTACCTGTTTATCACCTGTTTATCACCTGTTTATTACCTGTTTATCACCTGTTTATCACCTGTTTATTACCTGTTTATCACCTGTTTATTACCTGTTTATCACCTGTTTATTACCTGTTTATCACCTGTTTATTACCTGTTTATTACCTGTTTATTACCTGTTTATTACCTGTTTATTACCTGTTTATCACCTGTTTATTACCTGTTTATCACCTGTTTATCACCTGTTTATTACCTGTTTATCACCTGTTTATCACCTGTTTATCACCTGTTTATCACCTGTTTATTACCTGTTTATTACCTGTTTATTACCTGTTTTTACCTGTTATCACCTGTTTATTACCTGTTTATTACCTGTTTATTACCTGTTTATCACCTGTTTATTACCTGTTTATCACCTGTTTATCACCTGTTTATCACCTGTTTATCACCTGTTTATTACCTGTTTATTACCTGTTTATCACCTGTTTATTACCTGTTTATTACCTGTTTATTACCTGTTTATTACCTGTTTATTACCTGTTTATCACCTGTTTATTACCTGTTTATTACCTGTTTATTACCTGTTTATTACCTGTTTATTACCTGTTTATTACCTGTTTATTACCTGTTTATCACCTGTTTATCACCTGTTTATTACCTGTTTATTACCTGTTTATTACCTGTTTATTACCTGTTTATCACCTGTTTATTACCTGTTTATCACCTGTTTATCACCTGTTTATTACCTGTTTATCACCTGTTTATTACCTGTTTATTACCTGTTTATCACCTGTTTATCACCTGTTTATTACCTGTTTATTACCTGTTTATCACCTGTTTATCACCTGTTTATTACCTGTTTATCACCTGTTTATCACCTGTTTATCACCTGTTTATCACCTGTTTATTACCTGTTTATTACCTGTTTATTACCTGTTTATCACCTGTTTATCACCTGTTTATTACCTGTTTATCACCTGTTTATCACCTGTTTATCACCTGTTTATCACCTGTTTATTACCTGTTTATCACCTGTTTATCACCTGTTTATTACCTGTTTATTACCTGTTTATTACCTGTTTATCACCTGTTTATCACCTGTTTATTACCTGTTTATCACCTGTTTATCACCTGTTTATCACCTGTTTATTACCTGTTTATTACCTGTTTATTACCTGTTTATCACCTGTTTATTACCTGTTTATCACCTGTTTATTACCTGTTTATTACCTGTTTATCACCTGTTTATTACCTGTTTATCACCTGTTTATTACCTGTTTATCACCTGTTTATTACCTGTTTATTACCTGTTTATCACCTGTTTATTACCTGTTTATTACCTGTTTATCACCTGTTTATCACCTGTTTATTACCTGTTTATTACCTGTTTATTACCTGTTTATCACCTGTTTATTACCTGTTTATTACCTGTTTATCACCTGTTTATTACCTGTTTATCACCTGTTTATTACCTGTTTATCACCTGTTTATCACCTGTTTATTACCTGTTTATTACCTGTTTATCACCTGTTTATTACCTGTTTATTACCTGTTTATTACCTGTTTATTACCTGTTTATTACCTGTTTATCACCTGTTTATTACCTGTTTATTACCTGTTTATTACCTGTTTATCACCTGTTTATTACCTGTTTATCACCTGTTTATTACCTGTTTATCACCTGTTTATTACCTGTTTATCACCTGTTTATCACCTGTTTATCACCTGTTTATTACCTGTTTATCACCTGTTTATCACCTGTTTATTACCTGTTTATTACCTGTTTATTACCTGTTTATTACCTGTTTATTACCTGTTTATCACCTGTTTATTACCTGTTTATTACCTGTTTATCACCTGTTTATCACCTGTTTATCACCTGTTTATCACCTGTTTATTACCTGTTTATTACCTGTTTATTACCTGTTTATCACCTGTTTATTACCTGTTTATTACCTGTTTATTACCTGTTTATTACCTGTTTATCACCTGTTTATCACCTGTTTATCACCTGTTTATCACCTGTTTATTACCTGTTTATTACCTGTTTATTACCTGTTTATTACCTGTTTATCACCTGTTTATTACCTGTTTATTACCTGTTTATTACCTGTTTATCACCTGTTTATCACCTGTTTATCACCTGTTTATCACCTGTTTATTACCTGTTTATTACCTGTTTATTACCTGTTTATCACCTGTTTATCACCTGTTTATTACCTGTTTATTACCTGTTTATTACCTGTTTATACCTGTTTATCACCTGTTTATTACCTGTTTTATTACCTGTTTATTACCTGTTTATTACCTGTTTATTACCTGTTTATTACCTGTTTATTACCTGTTTATTACCTGTTTATTACCTGTTTATTACCTGTTTATTACCTGTTTATCACCTGTTTATTACCTGTTTATTACCTGTTTATTACCTGTTTATCACCTGTTTATCACCTGTTTATCACCTGTTTATTACCTGTTTATCACCTGTTTATCACCTGTTTATCACCTGTTTATTACCTGTTTATTACCTGTTTATTACCTGTTTATTACCTGTTTATTACCTGTTTATCACCTGTTTATTACCTGTTTATTACCTGTTTATCACCTGTTTATCACCTGTTTATCACCTGTTTATCACCTGTTTATTACCTGTTTATTACCTGTTTATTACCTGTTTATCACCTGTTTATTACCTGTTTATCACCTGTTTATCACCTGTTTATCACCTGTTTATTACCTGTTTATTACCTGTTTATTACCTGTTTATTACCTGTTTATCACCTGTTTATTACCTGTTTATTACCTGTTTATTACCTGTTTATTACCTGTTTATTACCTGTTTATCACCTGTTTATCACCTGTTTATCACCTGTTTATCACCTGTTTATTACCTGTTTATTACCTGTTTATTACCTGTTTATTACCTGTTTATTACCTGTTTATTACCTGTTTATCACCTGTTTATTACCTGTTTATTACCTGTTTATTACCTGTTTATCACCTGTTTATTACCTGTTTATTACCTGTTTATTACCTGTTTATTACCTGTTTATTACCTGTTTATCACCTGTTTATCACCTGTTTATTACCTGTTTATTACCTGTTTATCACCTGTTTATCACCTGTTTATCACCTG
>NC_068455.1:82321956-82324456 GCF_023373465.1 Oncorhynchus keta
GGCCAGGGCTCCTGTGCTACCACCGAAGCCCACTCCTGGGCTACAATATCCGGACCCCTTCTACAGCCGGTACGGAGCACGGAACCCCGCAGATCCCCTACGGCTTGAATATAGACATAATCTGCCCGAGGTCTCCAACAGGCCCCTCAGGCGCGACGCGCGCTGAAGGCCTGTTCTGCTAACTGCGTCCTGCTAGCTACCTAGAGCTACTTGGAACCCTACTAATTCCACGACTGGTCTATCGACGTCACCACACGAAGAGGCTAAAACAGACTTACCCCCATCGCGACGTCCACCAAAGGCTAACTTGCCTGCCCCGGTCTGCTAACTGCTAGCTTGCCTGCCCCAGTTTGCTAACTGCTAGCTAACTGCTAGCTTGCCTGCCCCAGTCTGCTAACTGTTAGCTTGTTAGCTAACTGTCTGAATCGCCGTGTCCCCAGTCAGCCCAACCACTCACTGGACCCATATATTCACTTGGCTACGCATGTCTCTCTCTTATATCAATATGCCTCGTCCATTACTGTCCTGGTTAGTGATTACTGTCTTATTTCACTGTAGAGCCTCGAGCCCTGCTCAATATGCCTTAACCAGCCATGTTGTTCCACCTCCTACATATGCTATGACATCACCTGGTTTAAACGTCTCTAGAGACTATATCTCTCTCTTCATTACTCAATGCCTAGGTTTACCTCCAATGTACTCACATCCTACATTACCTTTGTCTGTACACTATGCCTTGAATCTATGCTATCGTGCCCAGAAACCTGCTCCTTTTACTCTCTGTTCTGAACGTGCTAGACAGCCAGTTCGTATAGTCTTTAGCCATACCCTTATCCTACTTCTCCTCTGTTCCTCTGGTGATGTAGAGGTTAATCCAGGTCCTGCAGTGCCTAGCTCCACTCCCACCCCCCAGGTGCTCTCATTTGTTGACTTCTGTAAACGTAAAAGCCTTGGTTTCATGCATGTTAACATTAGAAGCCTACTCCCTAAGTTTGTTTTACTCACTGCTTTAGCACACTGCCAACACAGATGTCTTAGCCGTGTCTTAATCCTGGCTTAGGAAAACCACCAAAAACCCTGAAATCTTCATTGCTAACTATAACATTTTCCGCCAAGATAGAACTGCCAAAGGGTGTGGTGTTGCAATCTACTGCAGAGAGAGCCTGCAGAGTTCTGTCTTACTATCCAGGTCTGTACCCAAACAATTCGAGCTTCTACTTTTAAATATCCACCTTTCCAGAAACAAGTCTCTCACTATTGCTGCTTGCTATAGAACACCCTCTGCCCCCAGCTGTGCCCTCGATACCATATGTGAATTGATTGATCCCCATCCATATTCTGAGCTCTTGCTACTAGGTGACCTAAACTGGGACATGCTTAACACACCGGCCATCATACAATCTAAGCTTGATGCCCTCAATCTCACACAAATTATCAATGAACCTACCAGGTACAACTCCAAATCCGTAAACACAGGCACCCTCATAGATGTTATCCTAACTAACTCGCCCTCCAAATACACCTCTGCTGTTTTCAATCAGGATTCAGCGATCATTGCCTACACCCGTAATGGGTCTGTGACCAAACGACCACCCCTCATCACTGTCAAACGCTCCCTAAAACACTACACCGAGCAGGCCTTTCTAATAGACCTGGCCGGGGTATCCTGGAATGACATTGACCTCATCCCGTCAGTAGAGGATGTCTGGTTATTCTTTAAAAGTTCCTTCCTCACCATCTTAAATAAGACCCGTTCAAAAAATGTAGAACTAGGCACAGATATAGTCCTTGGTTCACTCCAGACCTGTCTGCCCTTGAAAAAGAGAGCCTGTTGTCCGGACCTCTGGCAGTCGCTATGGGGGTGCCACAGGGTTCAATTCTTGGGCCGACTCTATTCTCTGTATACATCAATGATGTTGCTCTTGCTGCTGGTGATTCTCTGATACACCTCTACGCAGACGACACCATTCTCTATACCTCTGGCCCTTCTTTGGACACTGTGTTAACTAACATCCAGACGAGCTTCAATGCCATACTACTCTCCTTCCGTGGCCTCCAATTGCTCTTAAATACAAGTAAAACTAAATGCATGCTATTCAATCGATCACTGCCTGCACCTGCCCGCCCGTCCAGCATCACTACTCTGGATGGTTCTGACTTAGAATATGTGGACAACTACAAATACTTGGGTGTCTGGTTAGACTGTAAACTCTCCTTCCAGACTCACATTAAGCATCTCCAATCCAAAAATAAATCCAGAATCGGCTTCCTACATCGCAACAAAGCATCCTTCACTCATGCTGCAAAACATACCCTCGTAAAACTGACCATCTTACCGATCAACGACATCGGCGATGTCATCTACAAAATTGCCTCCAACACTCTACTCAACAAACTGGATGCAGTCTATCACAGTGCCATCCGTTTTGTCACCAAAGCCCCATACACTCCTCACCACTGCAACCTGTACACTCTCGTTGGTTGGCTCTCGTTTCATACT
>NC_068455.1:82331956-82339456 GCF_023373465.1 Oncorhynchus keta
TGCATAATTGGAACTAGAAACACAAGCATTTCGCTACACTCGCATTAACATCTGTTAACTATGTGTATGTGACCAATACAATTTTATTTTATTTGGCACAGACCCTGCTATATAGAGACATGGCTCAGACCCTGATATATATGGGTGGCAGGTAGCCTAGTGGTTAGAGCGTTGGACTAGTAACAAAAAGGTTTCAAGATCGAATCCCTGAGCTGACAAGGTAAAAATCTGCTGTTCTGCCCCTGAACAAGGCACTTAACCCACTGTTCCTAGGCCGTCATTGAAAATAAGAATTTGTTCTTAACTGACTTGGCTAGTTAAGTAAAAATAAAAATTGAGATATGGCTCAGACCCTGTTATAGAGAGATATGGCTCAGACCCTGTTATATGGAGATATGGCTCAGACCCTGTTATATGGAGATATGGCTCAGACCCTGTTATATAGAGATATGGCTTAGACCCTGTTATATAGAGATATGGATCAGACCCTGTTATATAGAGATATGGCTCAGACCCTGTTATATGGAGATATGGCTCAGACCCTGTTATATAGAGATATGGCTCAGACCCTGTTATATAGAGATATGGATCAGACCCTGTTATATAGAGATATGGATCAGACCCTGTTATATAGAGATATGGCTCAGACCCTGTTATATAGAGATATGGCTCAGACCCTGTTATATGGAGATATGGCTCAGACCCTGTTATATAGAGATATGGCTCAGACCCTGTTATATAGAGATATGGCTCAGACCCTGTTATATGGAGATATGGCTCAGACCCTGTTATATAGAGATACGGCTCAGACCCTGTTATATGGAGATATGGCTCAGACCCTGTTATATAGAGATATGCCTCAGACCCTGTTATAGAGAGATATGGCTCAGACCCTGTTATATAGAGATATGGCTCAGACCCTGTTATATAGAGATATGGCTCAGACCCTGTTATATGGAGATATGGCTCAGACCCTGTTATATAGAGATATGGCTCAGACCCTGTTATATAGAGATATGGCTCAGACCCTGTTATATAGAGATATGGCTCAGACCCTGTTATATAGAGATATGGCTCAGACCCTGTTATATAGAGATACGGCTCAGACCCTGTTATATGGAGATATGGCTCAGACCCTGTTATATAGAGATATGGCTCAGACCCTGTTATATAGAGATATGGATCAGACCCTGTTATATAGAGATATGGCTCAGACCCTGTTATATAGAGATATGGCTCAGACCCTGTTATGTAGAGATATGGCTCAGACCCTGTTATATAGAGATATGGCTCAGACCCTGTTATATAGAGATATGGCTCAGACCCTGTTATATAGAGATATGGCTCAGACCCTGTTATATAGAGATACGGCTCAGACCCTGTTATATAGAGATATGGCTCAGACCCTGTTATATGGAGATATGGCTCAGACCCTGTTATATAGAGATATGGCTCAGACCCTGTTATATAGAGATATGGATCAGACCCTGTTATATGGAGATATGGCTCAGACCCTGTTATATAGAGATATGGCTCAGACCCTGTTATATGGAGATATGGCTCAGACCCTGTTATATAGAGATATGGCTCAGACCCTGTTATATAGAGATATGGCTCAGACCCTGTTATATAGAGATACGACTCAGACCCTGTTATATAGAGATTAGGTGTGAGGAATGAGGAGCCCAGGTGTGAGGAATGAGGAGACCAGGTGTGAGACCAGGTGTGAGGAGACCAGGTGTGAGAAGTGAGGATTCCAGGTGTGAGACCAGGTGTAAGGAGTCAGGAGACCAGGTGTGAGGAGACCAGGTGTGAGGAGTGGGGATTCCAGGTGTAAGGAGTGAGGAGACCAGCTGTGAGGAGACCAGCTGTGAGGAATGAGGAGAACAGGTGTGAGGAGTGGGGATTCCAGGTGTAAGGAGTCAGGAGACCAGGTGTAAGGAGTGTGGGAACTAGGTCTAAGTAGTGAGGAGACCAGGTGTAAGGAGTGAGAAGACCAGGTGTGAGGAGTGAGGGAACTAGGTCTAAGTAGTGAGGAGACCAGGTGTAAGGAGTGAGGGAACTAGGTCTAAGTAGTGAGGAGACCAGGTGTAAGGAGTGAGAAGACCAGGTGTGAGGAGTGAGGGAACTAGGTCTAAGGAGTAAGGAGACCAGGTGTAAGAAGTCAGGAGACCAGGTGTGAGGAGTCAGGAGACCAGGTGTGAGGAGTGAGGATTCCAGGTGTGAGGAGTAAGGAGACCAGGTGTCAGGAGACCAGGTGTGAGGAGTGAGGAGACCAGGTGTGAGGAGTGACGATTCCAGGTATGACACCAGGTATAAGGAGTCAGGAGACCAGATGTGAGGAGACCAGGTGTAAGGAGTCAGGAGACCAGGTGTGAGGATTCAGGATACCAGCTGTGAGACCAGGTGTAAGGAGTCAGGAGACCAGGTGTAAGGGGTCAGGAGACCAGGTGTGAGGAGTCAGGAGACCAGGTGTGAGACCAGGTGTAAGGAGTCAGGAGACCAGGTGTAAGGGGTCAGGAGACCAGGTGTGAGGAGTCAGGAGACCAGGTGTGACACCAGGTGTAAGGAGTCAGGAAACCAGGTGTTAGGAGTGAGGATTCCAGGTGTGAGACCAGGTTTGAGGAGTCAGGATACCAGGTGTGAGACCAGGTGTAAGGAGTCAGGAGACCAGGTGTGAGGAGACCAGGTGTGAGACCAGGTGTGAGGAGTCAGGAGACCAGGTGTAAGGAGTCAGGAGACCAGGTGTGGGACCAGGTGTAAGGAGTCAGATGACCAGGTGTAAGGAGTCAGATGACCAGGTGTGAGACCAGGTGTGAGGAGTCAGGAGACCAGGTGTGAGACCAGGTGTCAGGAGACCAGGTGTAAGGAGTCAGGAGACCAGGTGTGGGAACAGGTGTAAGGAGTCAGATGACCAGGTGTGAGACCAGGTGTGAGGAGTCAGGAGACCAAGTGTAAGGAGTGACGTTTCTAAAACTGTTGTCTCTACCTTCTTGCCCTTTGTGCTGTTGTCTCTACCTTCTTGCCCTTTGTGCTGTTGTCTCTACCTTCTTGCCCTTTGTGCTGTTGTCTCTACCTTCTTGCCCTTTGTGCTGTTGTCTGGGCCCAATAATGCTTGTACCATGTTGTGCTGCTACCATGTTGTGCTGCTACCATGTTGTGCTGCTACCATGTTGTGCTGCTACCATGTTGTTGTCATGATGTTCTGCTACCATGTTGTTGTCATGATGTTCTGCTGCCATGTTGTTGTCATGATGTTCTGCTACCATGTTGTTGTCATGATGTTCTGCTGCCATGTTGTGCTGCTACCATGTTGTGCTGCTACCAAGTTGTGCTGCTACCATGTTGTGCTGCTACCATGTTGTGATGCTACCATGTTGTTGTCATGATGTTCTGCTACCATGTTGTGCTGCTACCATGTTGTTGTCATGATGTTCTGCTACCATGTTGTGCTGCTACCATGTTGTTGTCATGATGTTCTGCTACCATGTTGTGTTGTCATGTGTTGCTGCCTTGCTATGTTCTCGTCTTAGGTCTCTATTTATGTAGTGTTGTCTCTCTTTTCGTGATGTGTGTTTTGTCATATATATATATATATTTTTTTTTAGTTATAATTGTTTTATCCCAGCTCCCGTCCCGAAGGAGACCTTTTTGCCTTTTGGTAGGCCATCATTGTAAATAGAAATTTGTTCTTAACTGACTTGCCTATAAAGGCTAAATAAAAAAAATGCTAGAATGTAAACTGTTCTAAATATTCTCATGCTTTATACGCGCAATACTTACATAGCGCCGTAACTTCTTCTCCGGCGGTGACTTCCTCAGCCAGCCGGCGCACACCACGTCCGCTCCCCCGCTCATCCTCTCCTCCTCAGTGATACGCAATATAACTTATATTGATCCGATATTCAAACCAAACCGCAGGATCCGATCGATAAGTCTATAGGCTATTGGGAGTTAATAAGATCGACTGGATCCAGACACGATTCCTTTGGAGTTGCTTCAGATTCCGATGTTCTGGTCACGACATTCCATCCATAGTAAAACTCACACGGCAGGTTGGGCAGTTGTCAAAAAACACAGCGTCTGTCTGGTGCAATGCTCCAATAGGTTTTTATTTATTTTTTTAACTTCCCTCGGAAGTCATAAATATCCTAAAAACAACTGAACAATCCACTTTTCGCCACAGAAATCTGTTAAGAGTGTTTTTCTTTCCGCTAGCGTAACGTTCCTTTCGGATCTTGTTCAGGGGTTTCAGCCTCTGAGAAAGTGGAAGGGACAAGGCGGGCGTATCAAAGTAAATCCTTAAAGAAAAGACAAGGTATGCGTATCAAAGTAAATCCTTAAAGAAAAGACAAGGTATGCGTATCAAAGTAAATCCTTAAAGAAAAGACAAGGTATGCGTATCAAAGTAAATCCTTAAAGAAAAGACAAGGTATGCGTATCAAAGTAAATCCTTAAAGAAAAGACAAGGCGGGCGTATCAAAGTAAATCCTTAAAGAAAAGTAGTTGAGGGGGAATACCTATCGTTGTTAATTAAACAGTGTACGTTCTCTCCAATATAATCACGCAAACTGAAGAGATTGTTGTCAAGGCGTTTCACGTTTCCTTTCCACCTTCCTCTCTAGTTGAACTCGTTCTCTCTCGCACCTCCCTCTGGCTCAGCAGAAAGGACACAGACGAAGCAAAGAATTCAAAAACAAATCCAATTTTGATAAACTCCCATATCTACTGGGTGAAATACCACAGTGTTCCGTCACAGCAGCGAGATGTGTGACCTGTTGCCACAAGAAAAGGGCAACCAGTGAAGAACAAACACAATAAATACAACCCATATTTATGTTTATTTATTTTCCCTTTTGTACTTTAACTATTTGCACATCATTACAACACTGTATACAGACATAATATGACATTTGAAATGTCTTTATTCTTTTGGAACTTTTGTGAGTGTAATGTTTACTGTTCATTTGTTTACTTCACTTTTGTTTATTATCTAGTTCACTTGCCTTGGCAACGTTAACATACGTTTCCCATGTTAATAAAGCCACATTGAATTGAGAGACTCAGCTGGGGTGTTATTCCCGCTCTAAACCTTAAATCTTCTCGGCGATATGGGCGTCTTTAGGTCCAACCTCCTTTCAAGGAACCCCGAAAGGTGGAGCTATGGGATTTGTAGCCTAACCTAATGTATTTGGTTACATAATTAGCTGTAATAATCTTGTTATTCCTATGTTCTATAGTGTTTGTTTAATTTTATTGTTATTTTCTATTATATTATGTTATATTCTCAGCTCACTTGTCCTTTTACACCTGTCCTTTCTACCCTCCTACTTTCCTTGAAGCAATAATGTTCCTGAAGTAATGTCTGGAGGAAGAATAATGTGTGATTGATAAAAGACCGGGTCCAAACTACAAAGGTTGTCCCGCGCGACACCTCCTGGTCGACAATCACGGGACTGTCAGTCTGTCCCGCGGAGCTTCAACTTTCCGTTCAAACTGAACGTCGGGAATGTAACATTTTTTTCTCTCCGTGATTTATTTGGGTAAGTTTCCACAACGAGCGATATCTAAAATGTTTTTAAAGTATTCACGAATCGTTATGAGTTCAAGAATAACGGATGTTAGTTAATTAATGGAAATATAATCCCACCCCAACTACATGTTGTGTCCTGTATGTTTGTTAATGTCCTGCTCTCACAAGTTCCAGATCGGATTTGAAATGTTGTCTCATGTTCAACAACTTTACATGTTAATAAGTGAGTTGAGGAGGCAAATATAACATGGATTGCTTCCTGGTTTCACGATTCCACATTTGAGCTATCAGCTACTACACTGGTTAGACTTTCAGCGCGAACATGCTTGTTGTTGACCGACAGGTGGCGCCGTTGTATTATTAACTAGAGAGGGACTCGTACTGAGCCTTTATGTGACCTTCCTGGCCCCGTCCCTCAAATCAGTGAGTCAACCAACACAGGAAGGAGCTATATGGATGGGATAGTTATTTTATTTCCAACGCTGCAATCGTGGGACACACACAGTACGGATGAATGATGAGTAGTCGACGGGATATGAATAGCACTCTCACAGCAATTCTCCATAAATCTGCCCTAATAATATACTAACAAAAAAAACAGTTGAAAAAAACAGTTGTATTGTCTATCAAAGTATTTGTGATCGTATAGTGGATTTAACTATTTCTAATAAATCCTAATTTACTATAATACAAATATATTGTTTCCATGTGTCATCTCATATTCACAACATCAGAATAATCTATAATCTATTTTAGTATTTTAGTATTCAAAATGTATCAAATTAAAACTGGAAAATTACTCGATGTTACCCTCTGGTGGCGAATAAATATACAACAGCTAGAATGTACCACATATTTTACTAAACGAACAAAACCAGGATTATACTATATTTGGTGCTCATAAATTTATAAAACATAAATTACCTGCAATCATGGGACACACACACAGTAGTGAACGGATTTTTTTAAAATTAATTTTACCTTTATTTAACCAGGCAAGTCAGTTAAGAACATATTCTTATTTTCAATGACGGCCTGTTCAGGGGCAGAACGACAGATGTCAGCTGGGGGGTTTGAACTCACAACCTTCCGGTTACTAGTCCAACGCTCTAACCACTAGGCTACCCTGCCGCTCGCATTTACACATGACTCCTAAAGAAGATGCATTTTTGAGTTAGCTAATTTGAAACTTTAGCATAAAACCCACGTTGGAAAACCGAGATTCAGCAAATAACATATAAAGAGAGGCTTATTTGACGACAACCCAACAACAGTAGTTTCTGATAAACTGAAATTGCTCACGTACGACGTAAAAAAAGTGGATTTTATGACGTAACGTCAACTTTATACATTTCTATCCCGGAACAGTTCAATTTCCAACTCAGCAATTGTCCATAAATCTGCGGTGGATTACCCAGAATCCCATACCTTTATCACTGAGCGTATTAGAGAAAAAGTAGGTGGCAATTTTAATTACACCGTTACACTTACGCTTCGAACCCACCGACAGCGTAAGGATGCGCAGAATAGTACACAGCTTCATCTGTTTAATTCTGCAACAAAAGTTCAACATTCACCTTTCCGCTCCCGTTTCTGTCAAACCCGTCTACAGCATACAGTTTGACGCACACGTTACGATAAATCCAACGGACGCGCCACGCAGAACGCACTGCAACGCAATGCTGCAAGGCAAACGCAGCGGTTTCCATTGGAAACGAATGTAACTCTGATGTACCAAAACGCAAACGATGCTGTCAGTGTGATCTACAAAGGATGTGTGACTGTGTGTGTGTTTACAGGTAAAAACCAGGTGTGAATAGCTCTGTATGTGATGAAGCAGAGAGGAGGAGAAGAAGGATGAAGGTGAATTCTCACCACCTAACCTCCCTGTCTAAGGGCCCTGCTAGCAGCTTCGACAGAGAAGGGAGACTGAGGGTAGGGCGGGAGACACAGGAGGGACAGGGGAG